>NW_020271715.1:2029365-2029890 GCF_003268045.1 Sipha flava | reverse complement strand
AATAATAATAATAATAATAATAATAATAATAATAATAATAATAATAAGTATTCATAACTATTCATAGTATACACGATGGATCGAAATTTGATAATCGTCAAATATTTTTGTTTAATATCGAATTATTCAAATTTTAATGATCTTTATGCAATTTGTAATTTTTATAGTTAGTAGTTAGCATTTAGAATAAATCAAATGATAAAAAAAAAATTTTAATTTGTGTTATTAACAGTGAAAAAAAATAATAAACAATTTATCAAAATTGATTGATGCCTATACATTTAATTTTAATAAGTTCTTAAATAATAAAAAATTGCTCTCAATTTTAGATGAACTACATTTGGCTTTAAACAATTTAGGTAAAATTGATAATGATTAAAATAAAAATAAAAATATTGTTGCATTTTCAATACAAATTAACCTAAATTATTTAACTGAATATGTGCGCGCGAAATTCTCGCAGGTGTATATGACGAGAGCTTATCGCCACGGCAGAATCCGGTCGATTGCCACACGTATAGATGG
>NW_020271715.1:1994851-2029355 GCF_003268045.1 Sipha flava | reverse complement strand
GTTGCCAACTCGTCCTCGCCAGGACACGAGGTAGTGTTACCAACTACGTCTTATGGTTGATATGTAACAGGACCGAACAGAATATGTCGTTTTATATATTGATTACACGTTTAAAAGTTATCCTAAAATTTTTTTTTCCCAATTATTCATTGGACCCGAGTTTTCAAAAAGTTTAATGCTTAATACTAATAATTGTTAATCGTTTCATTCAAAACTCAATAATGTGTATACCTCTTCATATTCAAATATTTTTCAATTTTTAGAAGTATTGAAAAATGTACAAACTTAAATGAACATCAAAATGCGTAGCTTTATTCAGATAAAAAACGACGTTTGGTTGTGGAAAAAAATTATATCCTTAAAATCATGCGTCAGTATGAAAATAAGGTTATGACCTGTTTAAAGTTAGTTGAAAAGTTAATACATACAAATTTAACAGTTTAATTTTTTAGTTTATTTACTTTTTATTTAAAATTTAAATTTGCAGTTTTATATTTTTTTATCACACAACTCTTTGTACATTAAATAGGTTTTGATGAATCAAATTATAAGATGAACAATGAGTACATTATCATTTAGTGTATTTTGATAGGTAATAAATTATAAAGAAATAAATAATCATGCACGCAATTCGTCTCTGTTGTGAGAAAACTACGCACGCAATTAGGTTCCACTATCAGTAAACTATGCACGCGATTTAACATAGATAATAATTTTCGTATGCGATTCGGAAATTTGTGGTATTTAGAATGATTCAGTATTTGTTTCTATTCATAATCTAAACCAGGGTTGTCTAACCTTTTGTAATTGGCTGGCCAATTTACATTTTTATAAGAACACTAAGGGTCGCAAAAAATAAAAAAAATATATTATATTATTATTCAGTAAAATCTGAAATCAATAATTGCTGTCTAATAATGACTTCCACAATCTCATACCACAAAAAATTGGATTCGATGTGGCTGCTATAAAAACACGATACCTACATACGTACGTAGTGAGCTGAATTCAATCATGGTTTTGAACGTATACCAACGTTTTATAGTAAAAAGCATAAAAAAGTATTCAAGCATAAACGATTTTGTTATAATAGTATTGTGACTTCTTTTTTATAAAAATCTTCTATGAAGGAGGGCCAAAAGAAAAAGGCTCTGAGGGCCACATATGATTCGTGAGCCACTGGTTGGAACACACTGATCAAAAAGAAATTCATAATTAAATTATGAAAAATTAAATTTTATGAAACAAATCATAAATGATTTCTTAAATAAACTTAGTATCTATAAAGTTGATTAAATAATTAACTAAAACGTTTTTCAATTTTATTTTTCAGTTGTGTATTAATAAAACAATGAGTTTTTTATAACAAATGTATTTTATATTCAGTCGATTTTTAGTAAATATAGTATTATGTTTTTTTTTTTTTTTTTTTTTTTTTTTTAATGCAGTCACCATTAGTTCCTTTTTAAGTTTATCAAAGTATAAAATTGGTTATGTAAATATGTATTTAGATGAATAAAAATTAATTGAAGTGTCTCAGTTCAGTACTATTTACAATGAAGAACGTTAATAATTCCAAGAGAAAGAAAAACATTCAATAAAATCTAAATGAGTTTGTTGGTGTACAAAAATAGTTTTTATTTTTTTTTCTGTGTGGTGACTATCCGTTTTATTTAAGTTAGTATTTAGGAAATGAGCAAACGTATGTCATAAAAAATAAAAGAAAGTGATAAAAGCCACCAAACAAATGTTGAAGTCAAATAAAAAATATTTTTCAATTTAGAAGAAAATAATTATCATTCATTTTAAGGAAAATCTTTTTTAAGTTTTGAATTATATTTACATTTATCGAGTAAATATTAAATAATATTTAATTCATTCAAATAAATAACAAAGTTGCGGTACGTATTCTAGACTATTAATAATTAATTTACTTAATTTATTTTTATTTTTTTATTTTGAACCTAATAAATATTTATTTATGACACATGTTTTTCGAAGAAATAATACACCACAAATATGTTCCTAGAATTCTTTAGAATGTTTATGAAATGCTCAAAAGCGTACGTATAGTAATAGCACAAACTGTATAATTTACTTAAATCGCATTTTCATTAATATTATGATGCATGTTGGTAATAGTCCTACATTTTTCAATCTCAATTAATTTTTTATTAGTTTGTTAATAGCATGTATAGTATTTTCAATTTTATCAGATGTTTATTAATTAATGACGCAGCAATAAAAACTATTTTAATATTTACTGATACATCAAGATTTCTGTATAAAGGACTAAATTAAAATTAAAATAAATTGTTAACAACACATGAAATTGTAATACTGATTTAAAAAAAGTAGGTAATAAGCATCTTCAACATGAAAAATCAATCGTAATTAAAAAGAAAATCAGTTATCTGATCAAATGATATATTCATATTTTAATAGAACTTACGAACTAGAATTTTTATGTTCTTAAATTATTATAAACGAAGTAAAATATTAATGTCCAATAAATACAGAAGTTTGGTAATCACTTAAATAATTCGGTCCTACTAAAGCTTAGACATCCCATAGTAAGAAGAACGCTTAAAGCGTAGTGCTCAATTGTTCGAAATAATTTATCATTATTTTATGAATATACAAAAACAAAATGTTATATTATTTAAATTTTTAAATGTCTATAGTTTAAAGTATGGTTGAAATAAATAAAGATTTAATATTTCACTGTAAAAAATTAATATTACTTTGATTAAAAAAAATAAAAAAAAATAAATAATAAATAATAAATAATAAGAATCAAATCAAATGTTTACTTAACTTTTCAGAAAAATGAATTATTTATAGTAGTTTTATATTTTAGCTTATGTTCAGGGAAACTATAGAAAGATATGAAATTGAATAGGCACTAAGTATCTTTATTGTCTATTTTTCTGTCAAAATAGTTGCTAAATGAACATTTTAGTGCATGTTTAATACTCCAAAATTATTCATAGAAAATAGTAAAAGGAAAATCATCAATTTCATGCATATTGTTCACATGATTTTATATTGTTATAATTTAATAAAATCAAAATAGAGAATATGATTTAAAAAAAAAGTATATATATATATACTAAGCATTTGTTAATTATCAGTGTATTTTTTGATTCTAACCATAAGAAACTTGATTTATGATTGGTTGACTTTACAAACGATTGCGATCACCGATTTTAATTGGATTGGCATTTAACAATTTTGGTTATTTTTCACTTGTACCGTATACGGTACAATAATTTTAGTCATAAATATAGAATTTTATAATAATAATTTTAGTTAAGAAATCAGATTTAAATGTAGCAGTTTCTCATATAAAACCTAATATGGAAACTATAGATTCAAAAATTGAAGCTCATATTTTCCATTAAAATAAGAAAATTGCTAATATATATTTTCATATTATTTATTTTTCTTACATTTTTTTTTATTTATTTGAACATCTTCTTCTTATTATTCTATGGTATTTTACAGGCCATTAAGGATCATTGCTACATCAACCACTTGCTTCGACTGATCTCTTTCCTCAGCCAGTTCAACTCCGTTCTCAATTTCAAGTTATTTTAAGTCCTTGTCCACTCTATTCTTCCATCTTTGTCTGGGACGTCCTCTTGGTCTTTTTGTATTTGGTTTCCATTCTGTAACTTGTCAAATTATTTTCTCTGATCTCCACACGTGGCTAGCCCATTTAAATATACTACTTTTTAATACCCCATTGATGGTTGCTTCTCCATATAGGTTTTTTATTCTCTTGATTTATCCTCATCTCATATTCACCTTCGTTGATTTTTTTGGGTTCCCAAATTCTTCTTAATATCTTCCGTTCAAAGGTCGCTAATTTAAGTTCGTCTGATTTTGTTGTAGTCCATGTACTACATACATACAAGGCTACTGGTCTTACTAGGACTTTGTACAGTGTTATTTTTGATTTTCGTGAAAAAACTTTGATTTAAAAAGAGGTACCAATCCAAAATAGCATCTGTTTGCCTTGCTAATCGTATATTTATTTCGTTATGGCTATTGGCGTCCTGGTTAATGTACACTCCTAAATATTTGAAATTATCCTCTCTTTCAAATTTGTAGTCAACAATATCCAAATGTCCTGATCTGCTGTTATTTCTAGTTATGACCATGTATTTTGTCTTATCCTCGTTTATTGTTAACCTTATTTTTTTTCCATTTTCCAATACATTTTTTGTAGTATTCTTTAGATGCACTTAATCTTCTGCCATTATGACTATGTCATCTGCATATGCGGCCATTACTAATTATTTGTCAACTCTCATTTTAACTCCATTTGCTGTGACCAAGGTATTTTTGATGACAGACTCCAACGCTATATTGAACAATGCAGGGGACAAGGCATTTATTTAAACATACATATTCAAAAATGTTTCATATTCTATTACTTATAATTTTTAGGGGTTGCATTAAAAACCAAATATAAGTTGGGGGTTGCGATTTAAAAAAGTTTGAAATACACTGTTATACACTATATGAATGTCCATGAACTACTGCAACACACGATGTAGGCTATGCAGAGGTCTAGGCGTTTTTTTGCGACTAAATAATGTAATTTGAATGTTTTAGATATTTCGAAGTAGGGAAGTTTGAAACAAGAGATTGGTTGATTTTTTAAAATTAATTTTAATGATCCATTGAGTCTGGGGCAGATTTTGTTGATCAGTTGCATAAGTTGGAGTCAATATTTTTACAGAAATTTTGAATGTTGATGTTTTTATTGGTGTAGTTGTTCCTAACTTCTAGTTAAGGTTTAAATTAAACCACTCTACTAATCAAAATCTTTTTTGGGTAACTAAACACATACATTCTACGTTGAATAAAACTCTCATATTGATTAAGGCTTTGTTAAATGTCTTGTTAAGATATTAGTACGTATATTTTAAATATTATATTATTAAAAATTCTCATTAAACACTTGTTAATTACATCTACCGTCAATTTAACTATATATTATTGATGATGTTTTACGAGAATATCACTTAAAATAACGCATGCATTATTATTATATAATATTGCAATGTTTAAATGAAAACAATTTTACTTTTATAATTAATAAATAAATTTCTTTTTCTTTTTTTTATCATCTATTTTCAATTATTTTTGGGCTTAGTCACAACGCACTTCATCACAAATCGAATGAGAAAGACAACAACACATCCGTCACACGTATAGTAGCTGTTCTTTTATATTTTCGAATGACATATCTTATGGTTTCTCTTTATTTTCTTTATTTCATCACGATATTGATGTCAAGTAGAAATATTTTTACGTTTTACTCGATGAGCTTTTTTTACATATTATATTATACTATAATTTATTTCGATTATTTTTAGTTTTTTGCTAGTACATTAATGAATAAAAAAAATTTAATCAAATTAATGTATCAATAATGTATTTTCAACATAATTTTGCTCAAACAATTGGCACATAATTCACACTAAATTTATCGTAAAATATATCAATTGAAAAAATTAACTAATTAACAATTAGTACATTATAAGCATACTATTTGTAAGTTTACCGAAAACCGTTTTATTCGAATATTGTGTTTTTGTTTTCAACACTGAATAGTTTTTTTTTCAACTGATTACAGTAAATTTAATTCAAATATTATATTATTATATATGTTATATATGTTATATATTATATTATTATATTATTATTTTATTTCAAATATTCAAATATTAAATCACTTTAATATTAAAAAGGCTGTAACGCAAGTGCCGAAACAAATTATAATTACTCGAGTAACAAAATTAATTGAACTTTACAAATGAAAAAACATTTTAATAAAATTTGTTATTTCTTAAATTTTTTTTATTTATTATTTTTTTTAATTTTAATTTATTTTATTTTTTTGTAGATATTGGCATGCCATTTTTGGGATATGTAGTTGTTACTAAAAATATACGCTGTTATTCTGACTACACTCTTATACAACTCATTGATTTTCAAATTTAACATATAATTATTTTTAATCCACGGTCAATGATAGTATAGGTTCTTCATGATGTTCAAAAATATAATACTAGCCCTTATTCATTCCGTACATCGAAAACGGTATGAAGTTAAAATACGTATTAATATTTATTACGAATATTTTTCTTTATTGAATAGGAAGTAGAATAAAACTATAACTGCCCATATACATTTATACGATAAGAGTAGAAATATTAAGAATTCTAAAATAGTGAGCTGTGATCAATCAACATCAATCAAGAGAAGATCATCGATTTCTCATCATTAAAATTACTTGTATTCGGAATAAACATGACATTTTTAGCAAGGCTTTTCGATTGATAAAACGTATCTCAACTAAAAATAAATTAATACGAATTCTTATATATGTATCATTGAATTATTTATATTTTATAATGAATAGATGTTCACATACGGTTATAAAAATATATTTCGTTTGTAAGTAATATTCAGAAATACATATGTAGTGGAATCAAAAACATTTATTGAGATTATTAATTTAACCAATTTCATAGAATGAAGTTTTATATTATACAGAAAATATAACTTTTGTTTAAAAATAACATATTTACGTATATGTTCCTATTTGTCAACATAGAAAATAAAGTTCATTTGAGAGAAAAAAAAATGTTCCTGTATAAACAGATTTACAAAAATAATATTTTTGCATGGAGAATATATTTTAATGCAATAATGTAGTAATATGTTTGCATGCTTTTACTTAACTATAGTTACTTTAAAATAAGTGGTTATAAATAAAAATAACAAAACTCAATAATAATAAATTTTAAATATATGTATAACATGTTTGAATTTATTTTAACACCTTTCAACTAAATATAACTTTTACAAAGCTTGTTTTAGAATCATTTTTTAGTATGTAATAAAATATAATATACATAAAAGAAACTGAAAACCTTCAGGAGTAAAATATTAAGGTATATAATATAAAATACAATTATTCATTTTGCATGTACAATTTATTTCGATCTTTAAGTAGTTTTGAGTCCACGATACATTTTAGGGGATACATTTTAAAATAATAGCGACTTTAATATTGTTGGTAAATCCGTTTAAATATAGGCGCGTACACAAAAAAGTATTTTGGGATAGGTTTTAGGATGTATATTTTCATAATTATATAATCTGTATAACACTTTTACTATATACAAACATATTTAATAATTTTCCTGCATTTCGGGAGGGGTTGAACTCCTTAAACTCCCCTTGAATATCCTCTCCCACACACACATACACACACACACACACACACACACACATATATATATATATATATCATGAATAATTTAAGGAATATTACAGTCTATAATCTTACATTTATTTATACATTTATAACCCAAGTTAAAAATTTACTTCCAACCCTAGAGGCAATAACTTAATATGATACTATATATTTATGTTCAGCGTACAATTTCAAACCCTATTCATAACGAAATTGTTGGTTTATTTCCCTTAAATTTAAGTGGAAAATGCATATATTTGGTATTTGTACACATCTATAATATTTTGTTATTGTTGCGAGGCTAGATAAGATTAGGATAGAATTAGGAAATCGATGGTTGATATATCGATACAAATTGAACAGAGTTTGAAAAACACGTTTACACCGATAATCATTACCTATATTAAAACGCATATAAAAAGGTCGGGTTAGACTGATGATTAGATAAGATTCAGGAATAGTTGAATGGTAATGTTTTATTGATTTTTAAAATTTAAAACCAATATGCAATTGCAACTGAATCATTTTTTTTTTTTCATTGGTCGGTGGATTAGTTTATTTTTCAAATGATGGTTGATATTATTACATATTGTATTTTTAATGTTTAAATTTTGCAAAAAAAAAAAAAAAAAAATTGAAATTTGGGTAAATATATATTATTTCATATGACAGTAAACAGTAAACAACACAAATTTCATTTAAATATTTCGAAATTATGAAATGTCTGTAAAAATCTAATAAAAGTACTTATTATACTACAAGTTAATGTTTCGAGTCATTACGATTAATAATATAAAACTAAATAAATTATTGTTAAATAGAAGTTAGGTTAAGTAACTGAATGTATAATTCTGTTATTAATTTATATAGTAAAAAAGTAATATTAATAATAAATAATTTATAATTATTTATTATATATACTTATACTAAGCTATAATATTTATTATAGCTTAGTACTTAAAGATTAAGTTATGCATATTATGCCTAAATTTAAATACAAATCCGCCGTCATAAATGTTTCCATAAATTTATTCGATTTCTCTAAAACCAGGTTGGATGAAATAATATGTAGAATAATGGATTACATATTATAGTCAGCTGGAATGTGGTGTTATTATTAAAGAAATACGTTGAATTTTAACGGTTCGGATGTGATCCCAGGATTTGGAACGTGAAAAATAATAGCTACGGTAACCATTTTTCAAGTTATACTGTTTATGACAGCACATCCAAGGTTTCTTAGACCCATAACAATTCTCCAACAATTCGCACAGTGGAAAAAGAAAGAAAGTTTTAATAAAAATTAATTATCTGTCGTCTTACGTGACCCAACTTTCATCACAATAGTTTTATTGGACAAATTATAAATACAAAAAAGAAAATTTGACGGATATCATTTTTATGTCGAGGTCAACTGTAATAAATGTATTTCTACATACAACCTCAACAATTAAAATAAATTACAGTCAAACTTCTATGAATACTTAATAGCATTTAATCGCTAAAGTTTTGAATCGGGTATAGATTAGTTTCGTTTAAATCTACATAATACAATATTATTTATGTGCAACACGACAACCCGATAGAACTTCAGGAAGAACTTTTTATTATTAATTTATTTACGCAATTTAGTTTATTTACTTCCTCTATTTCGACGTCGCGACGTTATAAAAACACATGTTGATAAAATACGTACACATTATTGCTTTTATTATCATAATATCGCGACCGTTTACAATATTTATTATCACGCAGTCAAATGTTGCCACTTGAACAATATTTTATGCAATTTTAATCAATTTTAATATGAACAGTTAAGGCGTACCTACTGCACTAGCGCAATGGTGTGTACATACGATGTTTGAAATAATCGAAATTAAAAATGTGAACGCCGTTTCTTTTGCCAGTATTTATAGTTAATTCTGATTTATTAATTTAAGTATTATTAAAAGTCGGCATGCGAAATGCATTTCAAGCTTAATGCAGAGTAGTTTAGTTCAAATTTAGATATAGTATTGTGAATATTTCATTATTATTCGTATCGTGTACGGGAGCTTGTTGTAATATATTTTGTTGATAAGTTGGTAAAATAAATTACTCCTTTCCCTAGGGTGTGTTTCCCTACACAATTGTCTTCTCCAATGGATACCATTATTATACGTATCAGTCATGACTTTACCATAATATATTGATATAATTTTCAACAAAATTCACATATCTTGAGGTTTCCCATGCGATCAGATATGTTTTTGACTATTTATTTTTTGATAAAATTACACTCACAGATTTTTCTCAAGAAAACAAAAAAATAGAGTAATTTTGTCAAAAAATATTTCAATGCGAGTACATATTTAATACATTTGTAAACTTGTTATCAATGTACACATTTTTTAACAATATATACTATAATTTACTTATACGAGTACTATTTTTTAGATACTTTGAGAAATAAAATATTAAGCTTAAAAGTAATAATAAGTGTTTAGTGTATTATTTTATATTTAATTTATTAAAACTAAGACTAGAGGTATAATATTTAAAATTTCATCTCCATCACCAGAATTCACGAGCCACCATTGTTTATACAATAGTCTTAAGATTCAAATGATAGTTTTGCAAGATGAAATAATGAAATGGTTTGAACACTCTATGTGATGATGTGACGGGTTATTGGCATTGTATCAGTTTATACTTTACGGAATAGAAAAATAATAAAATAATTGAATTCAATTTATACGGCGTTTTTATTATACAACACTATTATATGAATTAATCATATGGTGTTGATATATGTTGTAAGCATTGCGTAGAATATTATAATTTACTTCGGTGACGTGAACTAGTGTTTTGGAAAAAATATTGTGTTACACAGGTACATATAATTATATTAAAATAATAATTGTAAAGTCTCCGTGACTTGCATACGGGATAATGACAATATTTAAAATGACGGTCCCTTACCGTTGAGATGTTTATACTTGGGTTTTAACGGAGTTCTGTTGTAGATTACTAGAACGTCCAGAAATGCCGTCATCACGGGTGTACGAAACCAGCATCACTTCGACTGCATCCTGATTGTCCTCTTGATCTCCGATCATCAATCCATCCTAAATCGAAACGAATTTGATTAAAATATAATTGAGCGTCATGTAACCATGGGATTTCTCGAGCATCTTTAGACACGTTGTTAGTGAATTTAAATGATCACAGTGAAGTTATGAAGTGTTAGACGTATGGATTTCGCATAATTATCTTGTTAAATTGTAGTGTTATACTGTATTATCTGTATTATGGTAACAGATTGAATTTAATTACTTTGAATTAATAGTATCACCATATAACGCATTTACAACAATCGTACGATAACGCTAAGACCTTTATACAATTTAAAAATTCTATATAAACCCATATATATATATTTAATAATAATATCTATAATTTATTTTATCAAAAAAATAAACAATATACATCAAAATGATAAGTAACAAATAAAATGTATTACATTTCTTAAATATACGAAGAACGTAATAAAAATAACAATAATGCAAAGAAAACTGTACCGCCGTTAATTATTTCAAAAATTAATTAATCAGATGGGCGTCATCTCTTCGTGTCAGACTTTTCAGACAATAATAATGATTTTTACGTAGTTACGGTCAGTCAAAAAATCTCTAACCCTTACTTCCTCAGTTAAGAGAAATAGACACAAATATTTTAATCACTGCAAATCGTTTTTTACCAATTACTCTTCCTGCCGAAGATGTCCAAATGTTGATGAACGACAATTATCACTCGATGTATACGTGTAGGGAATGTATATAATTTATACTTTAACTAGTGATTTAATACATTCACTGGCATCACTTCATTAATGTGTCAAATTAATATATTCATGCATATACAATATCGTTATTTTACTACCCATTATAGCAATAAATCAGATAAAACTGCCGTTTTTGTCGTTGGTGACTGTAGTGTTCATGTACGTTTATCGTGTAGACAAAATTTTTGTTGTATATGTTTTATTATTAAGATTATCAATAACATTAGTAAGGTTTGAAGTTTATTAAAAGTCTTACAGTCACACGTATTCATTGTTGATTCGTATGCCTCTACAATAGCCTTGCGTGTACAAATAAATAATGAATTAAATTTAAAATAAATAAAATGTTATAATATATTATGAATTTTAATGTATTTTGTACTTTGAAATATATTAAACTAAAATCGTATAGAATAACTAGATATTCTATGAAATAACTAGTTCAAGTATAATTTTCATGTATGATTTCATACTTAAACTAACATTCGTAGGTTATTCTTGAACTACCTAGTTATTTCATAAAATAACGAAATTAAATGCTTTAACTGTAACATATTTATATAATATAATAAAAAATATATACCTACTCATATATATATATATATTTTTTTAAAAGAACTAGGAAATAGGAACATAAATCAAAGCAGGTACGCACTAGCATTAATTTCGCCATTCGATGGAAACCTAACCTAACCAAATTTAACCTACTATTCTACAGATTTCGAATGCAAATATAATCTTGCATATAAATTATTGGCAAGTAATGTATTTCTTTATTTTTGAATTCCTTCTTTATATTTAAAAAAAAAAGTTGAAAATGCAGTAATTTTTTTTTAGGAAACCTTACTTTATTGATATATTTAGTCTTTACACTTCTACAATTGTCACTTGAGCAACTAATTTGAGTTATTCGACTCTTTTTTCGAAACATTCGCTTATTGCATGGACTGCAGAAGCTAGAGTCTTAATTATATCTTTCATAATAATAAATAATTGGGTATCTGTTTTTGCAAAAAATAGTAACGACGTCGATCATTATCAGTGTCCAACGGTAGATACGAGTAACAATATGTTTATAATGACTAGGGTTCTGGACTTTTTTCATTTGCATATTTTCTAATGATGGAGAATAATCTGAGTAAAATAAAACATTTGTTTTAAGCCATAGCGGACTAAAATAAAAACATTTTAATTGCATATTTTTGCATATTTTGCCGTTTTTTTATGCAAAATGCATATTAGAGAGATTTTTACAATTTAATTGTTATTTAGAGCATATTTACTCATTTTTATGTTTTATGTTAAGTAAATTTATTTTAAATGTTAACATTTTTATTTTTATTTATTAGTATCATACGTCCGTTAATACTTAATATAACAAATCATAAAAAGAGTCATCGCCTCATCGGGCATGGTGACTAGGGAAATATTTAATTATTTCTGTGTAAAGCTCTGTTTACTTGTCAATTAATAATATGTAATGAAAAATAATGAAAAAAAAATGATATAATAAAATGTAATAGATAGTTATAGTTGGTTATGGTTGGTCGTTTTTCAATGATTCATCGTTTTTCAAAAAATAGAAATGGGATTAGAAATGCTGAAAATGGAAAGGCCCCTGAAATTCATGAAAAAGTCCCTGAATAAATAAAAAAAAGAGGAAAGAATTAAAATTTCACAACCTAATCACTGATGTATGGAAACAGTAGGAGACTTCAGAGTCATGGATGATGTCTGCTCTATGCCCGGTATATAAAAAGGGAGATAAAATGGATTCAAAGAACTATAGAGGAATTTCTCTGTTAAACTCTTTGTACAAAGTCTAACCTCTTACTAAACAGATTGAACCCATTTATTAAAGAAACTAAGCAGGTTTCATGGTAGGTAAATTGATAATATATTAGATTTATATAATAAAAAAAGTAGCAGAAAAAAACCACGAAATCAATAAAGACGTACATATTCTATTTGTGAATTTTAAAGAAGCATAATGAATCAAAATAAACTGTGGAATGTAATATCTCGGATAGGAATACCAAAAAAGCTTATAAGAAGGATCAAATTGTGCGTACAAGGCTCTAAATTCAAGGTGAGTTTTGGAGGAGACTACTTAAATGACCTTTTACTTAAATTTGAATTTATAGTGTTCGACAAAGACATGCTTTGTCACCGGGTTTATTTAATATTGCCATAGAGTCAGTGGTGAATCAAGTCCCTAGTTAAGAGGAAGGAATAAAAACCAATAGCTTGTAATTTTAGCGTATACTGATAACTACTCTAAATGAGGAGTGTCAAAAAAAAAAAAAAATCTGCAAAAGAACTACTTTTAATAAGGGTAGATAAAGAAATCGGTCTTAACGTAAATTAAGAGAAAAAAATACCTAATATTATTCAGAATACATTACAGAGCAGGAAAGTAAGAAGTCTTGGGCTATTAATTTAAAAGAGTAGAATACTTCAAACACCTTAAAGTGTGAATGAAAGAAACCGGGATTAGTCTTAAAGAAATAAGAGAAAGATTGATAATAGCAAAATATGTTACTTTGGAATATCAACACTGTCCAAATTAATAGTCTTAATGATCTTTAAGATGCCTTAGAAGAAGAAGAAGAAGAAGAAGAATTAGAAGAAGAAGAGATTGGTTATTTAATGTTTGTAGTAATAAGATACTTGTAAAGTATTGTCATGGCGTACAATGAAAAATGGTAAAATTAAAAATTGAAACTGAGTTGGAGAAAAATGAAAGTTAAAAATCTGGAAAGCAAGAAATCTTTGAAATGTTACCTGAAATATTACAATTAAATTACATGGTGAATTTTTAATATATGCCGATGACGTCAGTATACGTGAAATGTTGGTTTTAAATTTATAGAAATATGCTGACCAACATTCGCCGTGCATTTAAATTAGAAAAAATCAGAAAATTCCAAATTTTACAGTAGTTCAACTTTGTAGGTAAGCATGCACTTATTTTTACATTTTTATAATACCAAATCTTTTTTCATCGTAAGAGGAGAAGATGAAAAAATAATTTGATCATAGAAAGTAAAATTATGGTCTTAGATATATGGTCTTGTATATTTTTATGTATATTTTGGTTATTTTTAGTACATTTATTTGTATGCATAATTCCTATAATTTTTATGCAATAAGTTCCGAATCCTAATAATAATTATTATATGTAGGCGTAATACTTTTCTATTTTTATACGATGTGTTAAACTGAATAATCTCTATAATATAACATAATACAAGAATATTATGAGATAAATATAACATATTTAAAACTTAACGAGTGTCAAATATTTTTTTTCTATTAAAATATATTTATCAATTTGCATTTTTACTTAAGGTCTATGCATTTTGTTGTTGGGCTAGGACCCCGAATATCGGTAGTAGATGTTTCGAGTTAATTTCTAAAATAAACTTGAAATCGCAGGTGGTGCATAGCAAAATTTGTACCACCCGTGTGCACATCTATAAATGAAAAATTTCCTCCTAAGACCTCAAATTACGAACATAACCCTGACTCAAACAAAATTGTTGTCAAATATCTTAAAGATAACCGGGTTGTATTCTATTTTTACCAGAACAAAGAAAATAAATCATATATAATATTCATTACATCCTATCTACATCCTTTAATAGATATTTATTAAAATTCATAAGTTAAGAACTATCGTCCATAGGATTTCAAATGAGAAATATTAATAATGTACTCCATAGAAAAATTAAGATACTTCTCTCTGTATATTTTATTGACTTAGAACTGAATAAAAACATTTCCAAATTTGCATGTTAACCTGTGTTATACAAAAATAAAATTCGATGTAACTCATATTAAAAAAAAAAAACATCCGCCAAAGTTTTCACTGTCAATTATAAGGCCACATGCGTGTTTATTGCAACCAACAACCTAGATACATACGCTGTGGTGATATCCAAAATGAATCTCAATGTATAAAAAATCAAAATGTACCCACAAAATGCGAATTATGTAGTGATCCGTACCCAGCCAATTACAAAGGATACTCAGTCTACAAAGACCTCAACAAAACACGTAAACTTTTATCTTCAAACCTCTGACATAAAAATACCTCGAACTATCAAAAACTTTCCACTTCAATAGTAACATATAAGTCCAACTTATCGGAATCTTCTCATCTACAAAAAGATAATGGTAACCCGACAAACGGTCCAAAAAAAAAAAAAAATCTCTCTTTCCCAAATGCCTCAAACAATATAACGAAACAACATTCCTAGTTTTTAATAAATTTAAATGTTTAATCAATCCGTTAAAATCTCTACTTACAACAGTCATCGATAAACTCATTTGGAACTGTGGTTACCAATAAGTTATCATCTTATATCATCTATATTCCTATGTTCTACTATTAATTAACATTTTATTTTATTTTAATTTCGATAAGTTAATGTAATTAACAATGATACGAATTAATTTCAAATTTTTCTTAATTAGTCATTTAAAATAAATAAAATTAGTTATTTAAATTAAGTAATTTAATAAGTAATTTAGTTAATTAATAATTAATAATCAGCCTCTCCAACTTATTCGCCAAATCATGCAAACCTGTATGTATCTTGACTTTCTCAATTTTTTCATATTGAACAGCCTAATCATATATACACAAACACTTCTAACCAAAATGATCTACCGTTAGACCACACACTATTTACTCTCTGAGTAGTCAGTATTGATATTGATAGTCAATATTGATATTAATTCATTCATCATAAAATGTAAAAACCAGAATATGTCTTGTAATATTATGACATTTCATTCTTTTTTTTAATTTGAAACTAAAAGACTCTTTTGAAAATTCCATAAATACCCTAAAAAATAATATTTAAAACGCTATAAAAATATTTTCTATCAATTATTATATTACTCCCAAAATAAAAAAGCTTATTTTGCTAAAATTGTGAGTCAGAAATAGCTGGTAATGGACTTACTACCCAGTCAACAAGCAATGATATAATTAGTTTTCCAACCAACTTAAATTTGCTCTCATTAAACATAAAAACTACTTACCCATCTTACATACTCGTATCTAATCTCTGTTCTCCTCAAATGGATCTCTCTGGAAAAAACCATATAACTTTTTAAGCACAGAACTGCCATACCTTTTCTAATCTACCACAATATTAGCCTCACTATACACTCCAAGAAAAATGTTATCTTCTGGTTAATAATTTTGTTCATTACTTACAACATTTCCCTGGACGCTCCTTATCTTCTAGAAGTAAAACAATTTAATCGCCACTGTCCATAGCACTACTAGCCTCGTTCATACCAGGAGAAAAAAAATTATAATATTATATTTATCTAGTATTTACAGTATATGATCTACGTTGTAAGAATAATGTAGGATGCAACCCACTACAGTTAGGATTAACAGACCAACAGACTGACCCAGTCAGTTAGTTCGGTCCAATGAAATACTAAACGCATCATATGGTATGATCTGGGCTAATACAGACTGAATCTTATGGAGCAGTCCACAAACATTCCAAAATGTTTTAAGATCGCACCGACAGACTGATCCACGGTCTACTTTATTAAATGTTATTTAATTAATGTTCCGGTCCGGTCTAAAAATAATATGAAACCGTTGGTTTGATCCAATTTTGGTCTTTGATTAACGTTTAAGTGTGGTTCAGTCCGATTTCAGTCCCCTGGTAAAATTTGAAGTCCGGTCTGGTCCTTAAAATAACGGACTGTGCAGAGCACTACCGCCTACATATTTTAAGACTTTTCCTAAAATCTTAAATATACAACCACTAATCTGGTAACTAATCTGGTTCTACGGATTGTATTCCAAATGGTTTCGACCAAACTAGCAAATACCAAAACCATTCCAAAAAATCTTCCAACGAATGATTGACAACGCATCTAATACGTTATCAATATGTCTTTGCACAACGATCTAAAAATACCAACTTTCGGATAAACAGGTGCTATATTACTTACGTCTCTACTACAAAATAAAATATTACTCTAATAGTCTCTTAGTTCAATTTCATTCCAATCATTTTTTAGAAAATCTATTCAAACGTTTTTAACATGAACTAACCTAATCTAACCTAATCTAACTTGTTCTCGTACATATAATTTCATAATAATTACTCGCTTTTCAGGTTCAAGTGTTTCTTTTGTGAAGTGCTCAAGCCTCTCACCATTATTTTTATACTATATTACATAACATTTTTTATTGAACACGTCTAAATAGATTAAAAATAAATGAATAAAAACGATTTTATACGAAATAAAAAATAAATAAAAATAATGGCTCTAGCATTTTATTTGAATTTATTTCGAAAATCATAGATACATAGTTACAAATGAAATTTTTTATATTAATAAGATATTAATGAAAATATACATGGGTAGTACTGTACTATCAATGTTATTGAAAAAACTCTCCACCAATTAGGTATAGTATCTACTTTAAAACAGTAATGCGTAACGAATGATAAAACAAATGAAAACAATATTTATGTTTTCAGCATTTAATACAAATATAAACTATATAGATTGTTGCAAAATATACATCAACTTCGGTATATAAGCGGGTCCACTATGGCAGAATGAAACAATTTAATTTGACAAATTTACGATCATTTTTACATGTAATGTGTTTTTCTCGTAACTTCGAATCCTCACCTTTTTTTGACACATTATTTATATGGAAAATCACATGGTCAAGAGGACAAATTTGTTACATCGAATTCCATCAATTTTAATGGTGCAAATAAAACTCGTAGTAGGATATAATAAGGATGAAAAAAAAAATCAATAAATAACGTGTACTTTATTCTCAGTTGATAAATCAAAAATATGTATCCAAATTTAGTATCCATATAAATGTAAACATAATATATAACATGAATATATTATACTAACCTTATTAGTTACCTCGTATTATGTGTTAGATATAAGTCCAAGTAATATAATAATCACGAATGGTATTGCAAAATGTAAGTATTGTAAGCAGAATGTTTGTATTTATATTTATTACAATAAGTATTCATAAAGTAAACGTCTTGAGTACATTGCATGATAAGTGAAAAATTAATTTAATTATAGTATTTAAATACTTTATAATATTCGTATATGTTATATTTATTTAATTAAACAGAATTTCTATAATTATAGTCGTGATGAATAATTCTTTGTCTCCACTTTCGTTTGATTAGAATTAGTCCTGTAGAAGCCATTGTTTTAATCGCCGATTTTTATGTTTTTGTTCTCAAGAAACAGGATAAAGAATAGTATACTGTCAAAGGCTTGTAGTATTTATTTTTACACCAGTCTTGGATAACAGACATTCTTGTGTTGCTTTATGGAGAAGAATGAATATGAATCGAAAGAAAAGGTGGATTACATATTGAAACGTAATTATGCAATATAAGTACATGAATATAGTGCAACAATGGGACATAAAAAAAAATTCATTCGGGAAAAAATACGATTTCGCGTTAAACTCGGAAATAAACACGAATTGTTTTTGTGCGTATAGAGGTGTATATGATATCTATAAACACACGCTACGTGTATGCGCTCATTGCCCGGAACGATAAAATCTGAGCACGTACATCCGATGACAACTTTAATTTCCGGGAAGCGCTATTGAATAACGGATCGATTTGTATGAATTAAATTAAATAATATATATATATATATATATATATATGTATTATGTATGGAGGATTAGTTTGCTTACGGAGAACCGTGATCGTCATAAAACGTATCGTTAATCCGTCGGCAGTGACGACTAATGAAACATTTCACTCGAACACCGAATGAACGAACAACGTGCTGAGGTCATGTTAGTATTATAGAATACATTTGATTTTTTTTTCCTTAATCCGTTTTGTCGTATTTACAAACGGTTAAATCGTTATCGTAGCTGCGCCTCAATTTCTGATAGAGCGCGGTTAATCCTTGAACCGTCAACGTAAATTTCCTCTCACAAAATTATAATGTTAAATAACTACACACCCTATAATCGCTGACCTATCAAATTTAGGTCGAGTCACAAGCTGTACCAAGCTGAGAATATTTCATAAAGTTAAATACGAACTATATTTGTGTATTATGAGTATGATCTAGGAAAACTCACCATCTGTTAGGTACAGTTACCAAAATATACAATTTTTTTTTTCAAATTTCTCATCGAAATGATCGTCAGAGATCTTTGTCGATATCTTTTTCACTCAAGAGGGTAAAGTAGAGTATCATTTATACTCTTTCTCTAAGTAGAGGATTATCATGTACGTGGACGAGTAAAGTCTTATACTTCTAAAATATTTTATTCTACGAGAGCAAAATGATTTGTAAAATGAAAGTTTTAAAATTAAATTTTACTGCAATTAACTGTATTAATTTATATGTTTAAACATAAAATTCCAGTAAAAATTAAAATAAAAATCAGGTATATTTAAATATATAAAATTAAAAAATATATTCATAATAAAAAGTAACAAAATAAAATATGCATATTGTCAATATTATACGGAATTATATTAAATATAAAAATGTATGTTTGTGTTAAAGAAAAAAATTATAATTTTTTTACTATTTATATTCCAATCTAAAATATTTATAATATTATTGTAAAATTATGAGTTGAAAATAATTATGATATAAATATCGGAGTTTAAATTCATTGTTTTCTTTTCTCAGCCTCATATTATATTAATTCGACTTATTTACTTATTGTACTACTTGTATAGGATAATTATTTATTCATTAAAATAAACGAATTTAAAAAAAAAAAAATAATAATTAGAGCTCAAACCAATACATTGAGATCGACTACATGATGGTTTTATTTATTTATTTGTTATTGACGATGACGATAAATTATTGTTGTAATGATGACCATTTTTCTTCAGTGTCATGGTTAGCGAATTTCATAAATAATGTATAACTCTTTCGATTTCAGCTAAATATTTATGAAAATGTATAATGGTGTATACTGCCTACAAAACGCTATATGTATGTATGAAAAAAAAAAAAACCAAAATTATTGAAGTTGAAATATTTCAACAAATGTATGTAATGAATAATTTTATCAAAATCAGTCATCCTACTACGGTGGTGATATGAGAGTAAGGTGATACATCACGGGAGAGAAAGTGATATAGTTGTGGCAGATGAATTAAAAGTATAATTTATCATTATATATATTTCGCACAGATTCGTTTTTATGCTAATGATTTGATGTATCCATTTTTAAATGACCAAAGAATATTTTTCCTAATCGTTTGAAATAATCAGTTGATTCTTGCTTTTTCAAAATCATCTGCTGTGGTTTTGCATATTATCCAAATGTGACTGATTGAATCCTTTCTTTTATTATGACTCGTTTTCTTTCCTCAAATAGTCTCATTGAAAATCCACAGGCGATTTACATAGTTTAATACAATTGCTGATTTTCATAATAACAAATGATCAATCATAATCTATTCAGATCACTATCGTAATTTTTATGTATTTTATTGTTGATTGTTTGTTTTGCAAAAATTAGAATCAGATATAAACTGATTAAATGAATTTAATTGGCTTAATTTCCCTGATATGATTCGATGTCTCAAAATAGTTTCTATTATACTATACTAGTATAGTATATATATACTATATTTATTATTATACTAGTCTAAACTGAACATTTTAACAAAGGACCAAACTGATTGTTAAATTTTTATATTTTTATATTTTTACTGAATCGAACTGAACATTTAAAATATTTTTTTAGATTGGACCAAAACTGTACCACCGGTCCGAATTAATAAATTTCGTAATGTAATAGTTTATGGACTGAACTGGACCTATTAGAATTTTTTATTTCTATCGGACCGAACCGAAAATATAACATAATTTGATAAAACGGAAAAGCGACTCGAACTAAAAAACATTTGGACTAAAAATTTTGAATTATGCCACATAGTTTGTAATTAGTATAAATTAAAAACTACTTTTAGATTATGATAGAACTGTACAAAACTGATAATTTGTAGTTCATAGAAAAGTACATATTACATTCAACTTGTATGTAAATTCAATCGGACGGTGTTACGTGGCAGTTGTATACAAGCCTTTTCATGTCGCTCACCCCGTAATGAGAATAATTACAACTGTTGTTCTTGAAAATATTTTTGATAATGATTATTAATAGGTAACATGAATAGCTGTGAGATATATACCAACAAAGTACATAAACCCAAGGACATTGCAAGGGTAAAATACCCGTGATCATATGCTATAATAATTTTGTGTTATTTATCATATGAATAATGTCTTTAAAATTTGAAATCACTGTTCAATGGATTTTAAACGAGTCGTAACCACATAACTGGAACTTACCGGTTCAAACTTGATTATACTATTATCTGACTACATGTTAGAAACCAGACCAAACTGAATTTATTTTAGTTTAAACCAAAACTGAACAAAAATCTTTTATAAAAAATATGAAGTCGCACCGAACTAAAGCTTCACCTATTTTTCTACGATGAAACAGTACCGGACCATGCAAAGAACTTGACTATACCTTATGCCCTGAATGTTATAGGTTTATCAATTGCACAATTAATTAGTTGAAACGTGCAATAAGGGGGGGGGCACGGACTGCGAGGGGTGATTACAAAGATTATTTTTTTGGATAGACGAGCTCGTATATCGTGCTATACGTGAATATAATTTAATAATTATAATACCAATATTAATTTAGTGCGCGGCATGACAAACGTACGAGCTCAACGACGCACGGCAAAGAACTGATTTTTATTGAAGTATTCGATTTATTTGTACATTAATTTTTATTGAAGTGAATTGAAGCTATTTGAAGCTAGGTACCTATATAATATATGGTCTACTATGTGTATGGAAATTATTATTAACGTCGTTTCGGATTTTTATACGTTTTAATCATTTGTCTCAGTCATTGAATATTTTATATTGAAAATTGATAATTCAAAATATTCTAATTTCCAGAAGAATAAGCACAAATTGTATAAATCTCGAAAAAAAATGCCGAACTCAGGTTATATGTTGAGTGTACAACATTATATTAAAATACATTTTTCTTAAATTTTATAATATTATGATCAACATTACTACACTGTAATAACGCTGATAACAAAAAGCGCTTACACCCTATACATTGTATAATATTATAGTTTTATGTTGATTTTTTCCAAATTTAATAATAATACTTAATACTATATGAATTATAAGATACTGGAGGACCACCGTTCACTCTATTTCTATACGTATTATTATACGAGTACATTACAATAATGTGCGATTATCTTGGATATAGCACGCATATATTTCGGACAAACAACCTTGCACTCTGTGAAGTTTTTTAATTATCAACCCGGTTGGTTGTTAAATATACCCATATAACAAGCAATTTTAAAATTGTACCTATAAATATTTATTTTTATTTTCTACCTTCCTAGACAGTAAAATTATCGAGATTTTACTGTAAATATGCATACGTGTGGGTATGTGTGTGTATGTTTGTTTTGTAGATACGTATAATTAATATTAAACGGGGTGTTTATTAAATCTACCATATCTCAGTGGAAAGTATATTAGAATAATTTTTTATCATAACTAATAACGACAGACGTATTCTAATTATATTTTTTATCGAAACAACACTAGCGGAAATTCATTATTGAAATGTTTCTTATTTAAGTGTTTTTAATTAACATTATTTTTCTTCTTTTTAATTATTATTACTTTTTTTTTATATATTATGGTGGTTGCCGTAAAATATAAATTTATAATGATAAATTCGATGACAAAGGATTCATATCTACTCTGTGACCTTAATGTCAATGAAATACTTTTTTTACCAAAGAAGTAGATATTTAATAATTCTCTATTCTTTGAAATCCTACACTTTGTTTGATATCAAAAATTACATCAAGTGTAATTAAGGTTGCACACAATATATTATTTATTTCTATCAAGAAATATATCATTTAACTTTTTTCTTCGACGTTTATCAGTAATGCAAAGTGATACAGTTACATCAAAAACTACAAATTTCAAACACTTTATACAGAGCCTTCGCTAAAAAAATCCTAAGACTTTGTGACTTTAAATTAATTTCACTATCAAATTTACTAAATAAAAAGGAAGAAAAACACTGAAAAATTATCTCACCTTTTAAAGTATACCTATTGAGTAGGTGCAGTTTTTATATTAAACGTATTGTTCATCTAATAATCTGTTTTATTATCTGTAAATATGTTCATTACGAAATTTTAAAAAAAATATTATTGTGAAATTCATTGCTTACTGCAAACAAAATTTTGAAACAGTAGAAAAATATTGTCTAAAATCGATTTTTTTTTTACAACTTTAAATTTTAAACAACTCATAATTTTTTCATTATGGGTCCATTTATTTTTCCTACCACGTCAATGATGGAAAATAACACACAAAATTAATTTATGAAAATGTCTATATAAAATTCAGTATAAATCACATATAACACAAAAATCTAATAAAAAATTCATTTTCAAACATCGGAATTCTAAACTGATATATGTTTCAACAAAATTTACGTTAAAGCTTGTAATGGATGTTTTCATTTCATCTAAATCATACAATTCTTAAAGCCGTTTCCGTAAAACCTTGATAACATAGAATTTTGGTAAGACAGAAACTCCTTTAATATGGACAATTTCTTTAGTCCCTTTTTTAAATACATAATGAATTTGAACTTTAACAAAAACCTTGTTAAGTCAGAAATCGACACGAATCCGTATTAAAATTGGCTGAAAACTCCCTCTGAGATGGAAATATAACATGAAAACCCGAGCTTAAAATTGATTGTCAATTGTATTTATCATATTGCCAATATCCATACCATAACTGAAATTCTAGATATATTTATTACTATTGATTATTGACTAAGAAGAATTTCGTCACATTGAAAACTAATTCAATATGCTTAGTATTTGCTACAAATTTAAGTTAACTGTGATATAATATTAACCCAAGCTATCATAGTTTTATACTAGAAACTATAAAAAAAAGAAATCAAAAAACAATTAGGTATAACATGGATTTCATTCCTTCGTTTTCCAAATATTTTATAATTTATTGTAGTAGATTTTTAAAGTTTTTGGTGTTTATTGAGAAAACTCTCTTCCAACGAATTATAGTGTTTGTTGAAAAATTAAATAAGGTATATAGGTATATATATAAATTTATGTTTTACGAAGGAAAAACTAATGAATAATGAGCATTACATATTGTGGTGGTGAGACAATATTCTTCAGAACTATCAGATTGAGTTGGAACAATTTAAATACAATTATGATATCAAATAATTGACAGCCGTATACAACGTAAACGTATAGACATATATTATATGCCCGTATATTGGTATACTAGATTATTCTGAAATAGGTTTTAACAATAATTTGAACCCACATTAACCATCATCGTTCTACCGCTGTTGAGGAAAATATTTTCATATACAGGATGAACGAAGGTTATCTCGGCATTCGGAGATTCGGAGTATAGAATTTATACGAGATACCTTTAATATTTATCCATACACACATACATGCAAGTGTAATAATACACGTAAACATTTAATGTAGTCAATTCTGTTAGGTGCATTTTTCGATTGCGCATGTGTTAACACACGCAATCGAAAAATAATATGTTTGTAGGTACTTTAAATATCATATACATCGAAAAAAATTCGAAGACTATTGTCAAAGAGAAATTTTGAATGAAAGATAATCCGAAATAGTTTTTGGGTTTGGTTATGGTCAGCATATAGAAATGGATAGTAATCAAGTGAATGGCGCTATAAATAATCTGGAAGTTAAGTTCAATCGATGTTTTTAGAAATAAAAATAAATATAAACATACATATATTTTATATATAGGTTAAGTTGAATAGCCGGATGAATTAATGGCTGCAGGATTAATTGATTTCGGTACAATATCGCCGGAATTCACACAATTCACACCAAAACTAATCAAAACCATCCATAATAATGAAAGCTTTACCATGCACAAAAACTCTCATGCTCGAACAAATCGTTTATAACAAATTATCGTTCAGGCCCACGCATGATACGTGCAAAAAAAAAAAAAAAAAATAATAAATAAAATTATTGTACATATTTTGCCATCACACATTGTAATGTAATTTATAGGATATCAACGGTGGAGTGATCTCCATAGTTATACGTTCGTGGTTCCTAACGATAGGATTCTTTTTTTTATTATACATAATGTCTAATACGAATTGTTACAAGCAAGTTATTGTTTGGAAAATTAATTCTGTTTTCAATGCGGTGGTAACGCACAGATTTAAATGTACCAACACCCCGAACAAACGTAGTCAAGTATACACAAACAAACGGATTGTTGTGCTTAATAACCGCACACTGATTACACAACTTGAGAAGTATTTCTTCACACTGCGTTGTTTGACATATTCAAACGAACTATACGTTGCTTAATTTTATTGACCTCAGTTATTTTATGTTTTGATTACGCGAGTCTTATAGGAAAATATGATACTATAGCTCAACGGATACTTGGTAAATCTTATAATTGTATAATAACATTAGTTATCCATATTTTCCTGTCTAGTTACCATTTAATATATTACCGATTGAGAACCATCGAAGTAATTTAAACTTTTCCGCATTGGGTCGACTTGTTTGTTAATATTCTGCTCAATATCAAATCAGCAATATATAGTCTGTTCGGGTTTGAACAGAAGTTTTCAAGTTGCAAGTTTCACGGTAATACTGGTATTGAAGATGATTGTGAGTAACAATAATATTAAAATAATTATTTCGAAAATTCATAGCTGTTTTTGATATCTTTAATTAGCTACACCAAACCCTATATTGAGGTTGGGCCTTGGCCTGGTATCTTTAAAAAATTAAGGACGTTGCTGCTTTATGTTGAGCCGAAGTTTAGTTGCTAAACCGTTTGAAAAGTTCATAACAAAATTAAAACCTAACATCAATATTTTTGTAACAAAAAACACATTCCTCTCGACCAGTATTTCATTGGAAATGATATTTAGATATTGTGGCCTTTTTAAATATTTTTCACTCAACTACATTCTTAGGTCTTCGCTATCCTCAATAAATCTTCTTTCAAATATTAGCGTCGTCAGATAAACAAAAGTTATAACAGCGCGGTAAAGGAAGAAACATTGAACGGATTTCAATTATTATGGCTAGTACACCCAACGAAATTGTAAAAAAAAAAAATATATTAATATTAATTTTTCTGTTGATCTTTGATTAATTGTCTACCGTTATTAACGGTGAGCATAATATTTTCACCAGTTAGTATAACCTATTGCTAAAATAAAAACTAATGCTTAAGTCAACGAACTGTGTGTTATTATTACGGTCGAGCTCTGCAAATAGTGCACAGCTTAATATTTAATTCGAATGCCTGGTAAAGTTTATTGAAATAATGGTATTACTTTATTTAGCTGTTGCATGTTGTAATACATGCAAAGAGACTATTACATTCCGTGTAATTGTATTTTCTTCTCTATAGATTTTTGCGACTAGTACCGTATATGCGTGTGTGTGCCTAAACCTGTAACTCAAGTACAATCGACAACATACGTATGATTTCGACACAAATCGATGGTTGTATTACCGTGTTCCGATTTATAAATGCATATTCAGGTATTCTAGGATTAACGCGCTTTATACATGTAAGTGGGTACGTGAGTGAGAATGTGTATGTGTGTGCATGAAGTTCAATCAAACTTTACTAATAATTGAACACGTCTGTCGTAGAATAATTTAAATATTGAATAAGAAAAATAAAAGGATACGAGACTTCATTGATAGAACACACTCAAATTTAATATAATGAGACCGATTATTGTTGTATACATACAAATGTTCACTAACGGTGAATCACCGAATGGTGGAAAAGAGAATCTTTTGAAAAATCATGAACTGGCAAAGTGAATTAAAATAACGATACAGGCGTCTACAATACACGACACATTTCACAGGTCGACGAAAACAGCGAGAGATTGAAAAACACTGATTAATAGTAGTGGTGTTTAGTAAACTGTTATTATATAGCTCTGAAAGGATAAAAAAAAAAAAAAATAAATGTTATACTATCAAGAAGTATTTAATTATCTGCAATATTATAATGAATAAAAGGAAACAAATCTGCCCATAAAAAATGTACACAATTTATTTGCATCCGTTTTAAACCGTGAATAGGAAGAGACATGCATTTTAAACCGCTTAACTGTTTATTTTTTTTTTACATAGAATGACCCTATGCGAGGCAGTTAAGCAATTTAAATGTTTCTTAATGACCTTTTAAATTCAGTGTGAAATCCAAAACCATTTGTCCCTCGAAAAAAAGGATTATAGAAATCATACGTTTTTTTTAGATAATAGTAATTTTTGTCGTTTTTAAATGTAAGCAACAATATACGATTTTACATAGAATCAAAATAGTAACCATTAAGCGCTTATTATACCATTTTTCATTATACCTTCAAGGAGGTTAGAAATGATTTTGTTCTCACTAAAAGAATCAACATTTCTTTTCCAATGAACCGACTGATCTAGTAATATGCCTAAGATTCCGATAACAAATTTAAACATTTATTAATAATCAGAATTTTCCATTTTGTAGACTTCAAAAGTTACTCAAAAGCAAGTATGAATAATTATGAATTTCCAATATTCCAGTTTGTTCTTGTGTTACAATAAAAGGGAGATTATCGTAACAAAAATCTGTGTGTTTTGAAATAAAGTTAACTCAAAATGTGTTCTAGGAATACACATATAAAAAGAATAACTCATAATTTCTGTAAAAATATTACCAAATTGAATACGGTCTCACATCTTATACATTAGCTTAAGTATCATGATTCCTATGATTTTCATGCATACGTTCACAATTAATTTAAAACAATTTTTAATAGTTCCACTTTTTATACAAATTCATAGTACAACGTATACACATACCAAAATCAATTATAGTACACAACATTAACATTAACAACTGTTTTTTAATTATTTTAACCGTTTAGAGTATAGCACAGACAACTATTTTTATTTTTTAAAATTTACCATATCAAGCTGTCCCGAAAGAAAAATATGCTGCCTTTTAATGTTTTCATCTGTAGTTTAAATAATAATATTAATTATAAAAAATAAAAGTATCGACGCATCAGTTCGGGAGCAATTAAATGATATGATTTTCGTCGGAGAAAGAACTCTCGATACACCTAAAATATGTTCTCTTTATTCTCGTGTTTTCACGTCTCATCGTTTATCCAAGATTTTAATAACCTGTCAATCTTTTACTTTTCGTTGTCAAATTTCAGCCTTCAGTACAGTTACTAAAGTCATTGGAACATAGGTGCAAGACAATGAAATATAAATTACTCTTTATTAATTAGTATTTAATAAGTTTTTTCATTTGTTCCCGAACATAAATTATTAAAATTTCCATTTATGAAATACTACAGTTTTAATTTTTATATCGATCCCTGACATGTCAGTTTGAATAAAAATATTTAATAAACTATGATCGATTTTGATTTTAAAACAATTGCATTCAAATCAAAAAATAAAAGAATAAAACATTTCCTTGTACACAAATGATACTATATGCTGCTATATTCACAATAACGATAGACTTACGTGGAAATTTCTGAATAGTTTTAACATATAATAAATAAAAAAACCGTAATATTCTATATATGGATAACATACGCGCTAATTAACTATTTTAATAGTGCAGCTTAAGAATAAATTATTATTATTAATGATTACACACGGCCGTATTCGATTCTGAAACCAAATTAAAACTTAACAATGGTTTTCGTGAGAAATTTAATACCAATAAAAACTATTAATACACATGCAGCATTTCTATGTTGATTAATGGTTGTTAATAGTTTAAATTTAAAACATAGTTCGCGAAGAACTATATCTAAAGCAGATTCATTTCAAACCATCGTATGGGTACATATATAAAAATAGATAACAAATTCGGTGACATAGTGTACTATATTAATACTGATATTATAACTTACAAAAAAAGATATTAATATTTTTAACTCATTATAATAAGATTATATTAAAATTTCCATTAAATAAGGTACATAGACGTGCGGATGTGTACTTCTTAATATACTGTATTGACAATATTTTTATCTATTAATGAAATAATGCAATGGTTACATTATAATTGTTTCAATATACTCGTATGGTACAAAATTGCCTCAGCAAAACTAAAACTTATTAATGAACTAACAATAATAATAATAATAATGATAGCGACGAAGAAGGATTTATATGAATGATATAAAATTATCCACTAACAACCTTTTCTTATACGGAATAAAGAAGTGCTATTGCGGTCCTCAGGGGTTTCGGGTCGTACACGTTTTACGTCGAGTATATTACATGGTTTTACACCAAAAAGTTTTAAAAGCTCACCGTGAAATTTAGATGCTAAATTCTGTAATCAGAAGACTTAGAGACGTGTAACGTACGATAAGGGAATCGCGGCAATAGTTCGAACATTGACGGCGGTAACTCTCACCGGCCTCTGATGTTCAACACTATGGCGACTTTTTTAAATTTACGAGCATTTATTATTCATGAAAATTCTAATGCAGTTCGCAGAATGAATAAACAAGATTTTCTTGAAAACATGCGAAATACGATGCACGATCATTAGCTTTATAGAGATGTGTCTAAAGATCTAAAAAAAAAGGAAATAAAATTGAAATTCATGCAGGTAGAATAGGAATTCAGTTACATTTTATGGACGAGTTTATTATGTTTATTCAACGGGTATTCTTCGTGTTATGAATATAATGGTATAAAAACGCTTCCAGAAAATCCATAGTTAAATAAAATAATAAAAATTTTATTTTAAATTATAATAATGAATTCAAAGTGTATGTTTATGACAACTATTTTTATAACTTGATCAAATTAACAATAGTTAAATCATTTTTTTAACTATATAACTAGAAATATTAAATAATAGCTCAACGTTAAAAAAAAAAAAATCAACAAATATATCAATGTGTTTCAGACTTCAAATTTAAGTAATAAAAATGAACATGAATAAGTTTAAGATACGTCATATGATCATGGATTGAAAAACATTTTTAGTTGTAGTTTGTACATTTTTTCGTTTGAATTTATGATTTGATATCAAAATTTTTATTATTTGATCGATAGACCCATGGAAATATTTGTCAAAAAGAGCTATAAATGTAAATAATTTTAGTTTAAATATTTATTAAAAATGTTAAAACATTATTTGTATAATTATAACAATACCTATAAATATTTTTATAAATGTAGCATATAACGAACACAACACAAGAAGAATATGGTATTCGTTATTGTTTATTTATCTTATGAGTGCATTGTAATAATAGTAAATATAATTGTTATTTTATGTATACATGAAAATAAAATATAAAATAATAATCTATATATATAAAAATGGAGCCAAAAATGTAAAACATTTCATAAATTAAGAACGGCTGGGCCGATTTGGCTCAAATTTTTTTTAATTGTTCGTAATTGCCAGGAGAAAGTTTTTATGAAATTTTTTTTGGAAAAATACTATTGTTTCATAAATTGTAGTTTAATTTAATAATTTTTGACTAGGTCGATAACTCCACAGTTGAAAATGAATTATTAAATGAAACTATTTAAAAACTATTAATTTTATTTTTGGTATTAAATGACGGGTATTGCATAAATATTAAACAACAAGATCCCGCAACAGGTGCCAAAACAAACAAGAATGTTGGTTCGAAGGATTATTATGCATATCGGTTGATGATTCGGCGCGATCAGGACAACGTCATTCTAGGATGTCGTGAGCTTTGTCAACAGTTCATGGTTAACATGTATGTAAAGATAGAGAGCGAACGATTTCAATACTTGCGATTTAATCAAAAAAATCTGCGTGCAGAAGATTCTTAAAACAATTGTTAGATATCGGTGATGGGAAAGTTACTACAGATAACACGGGATACATAAAATTACCGACCGATTTCTGCACAATCATTGATTCGCAAGATGCTCTCATTGACCAGATATTTCCCAATGTACATAGACAATACACAAATCATGAGTAGCTGGCAGAAAGAGCAATTTTAGCAGCAAAAAATGTGGACGTCAATAAATTGAATCTTAAGATACATTTGTTACCAGGAGACTTGGTGTCATACAAATCTATTGATACAATTTGTGATGCTACTGAAACTGTAAATTATCCAATAGAGTTTTAAAACTCATTGGATTTACCAGGTAAGCCACCGTATAATTTACAACTGAAGGTTGGATCTCCGGTTATTTTGCTTCGTAATTTGAACCCATCACGGTTATGTAACGGCACGCGATTAGTCATTAAAAAATTAATGAAAAATGTTATCGAAGCCATCGTTTTAAATGGCAAATTCCGAGGTGAAAATAGATTATTACCGCCAATCCCTATTATACCCACAGATATGCCAATACAATTTAAACGCCTTCAATTTCTAATTAGATTAGCATTTGCAATGACTGTCAATAAGTCTCAAGGCCAAACGATGTCTGTCTGTGGCTTAGATTTGAGCACATCATGTGTTTCCCATGGACAATTATACGTGGCGTGCTCTCGAATCATCCAGTTTGTTTGTGTTTGCGAAAGATGGGATAGCAAAAAATATTGTACACTCTGTTGCATTAAAGGATTGATATTAATTTTTCTAATATTATCATAATTAGCGATATATATAATTTTAAAGGATCAATTTTAATAAATTATTAGAAAAATAAATGTTTGATGTTTTTTCTTTTTTATACTTCGTCATCGTTTACAGCACTACATACCTCTTCCACTTATATACCACATCCTTACACACTTATATCAAATTAGTTATTTTTTTCTTACAAAATATTCTCTAGAAGTTATTTATATGACAAAACAACGTTTGTCGGGCCAGCTAGTTTATAATGAAAATTGAACACTTCCAAAAGTGTACATAAACGTATAACAAATAATTTTAGTTCATAATCACAGATAAAAATAAATGGGTTTATGTGATTATACCATATAACAGTGATCTCCTATGATGGACTGGGCGGCAGCAATGGCTCTTCCTCAAGTCAGTAAGCCGAGTGATCTTCACCGGGGATGTAGCAAGGGCAGAACTCCTAGTGGCTGGCTGGTTTGTAGATAGACGACTGAATATACTTCTCTTCTTGCTAAATGTTGCTTGTGAATGTTGATTACTACTTATGATGGATCTCGTTGATTTGGTGAAACATCGCAATTGTCATTGTATGGATATGTATTAGAATATCAACTTTACGGGGGATCGGTAAAAATATACCAGAGTGGAGAATATATTCGCATGCAGGCCAATAATGAGATGCTGTATATACTCTACCGCACTGGTATCGGGCGTGATGATCGTTGTGTTTGTCTCTTTGACCTTTTATATAATTTGATTGTCACGATGGTGGATAGTGTTATAAATATTTTTACTTTTAATTGAGATTTTATATGTAATCTGAAGTTGGTGCTGACATGGATCATTTGGCGTTAAGTCTGGTATATTGGTGATATTTAATTTTTGTAAGATATAATTTTTTTTTAATATGAAAAATAAAATCACATTTAAAACAATATATAGGACTAGGAATTGAGTCAACTAGCGCTAAATATCGTACGTTTAAAAGCAATTCCTAGTATTTTTCCCGTGATTGCTCTGCTAGAGACGCGAATGAGGCCGACAGGGAAGATACTCGGGTTGTCTATATTGTAAGGGTACCTGTATTGCTACACATATAATGTTAAAAATTTGTAAATTTTTCGTCCGATACATAAGAAAATTTAATTCCTTCCATAATCAATAAAATAATAAAAACTCTATGAACACGTTATATAAAATCACCATTTATTAAAAATTAAATGTGTTTTAACATTTTGATTTAGTCATGTTTTGTGCGCCTCTTAAAACATGTTTGGGTGACAGATTTTAGAGATTTTAAATCAGACTAAATTTCAAATGCGTGCCTGTGTGGATACTATAGCGATTATTAGTGTCAAATGTTTATCTGTGAGCTCATACTATTAAAAAATAAAATATTACAGAGCTGTTTAATATTGAATTGTCGTGCACACAAGCGAAAGTTAGTTTTCGCTAAAAGTTCAAACTTTTTTCAAATTATTGACTAGTTCCAGTGATTGTGAAGTTTGAATCAATATATTTTTATTTATTCGATGCGCTATTAACACGCTAACACTCACCATTTTGCAAATTTGAACGTTTAATTAAGAAAGAAAAGTTAAATTAGTAAAATACTTGTTAAACTTCGATAAGCTTTACCATTAATTCAAATTGGTTTTGAAAAGTCTCATCACATATTCAAATCACCGGATCGATCGCTATACATAGATAAAAACTAAATACTCAGCTACGCAAAAATCGACAAATTAGTATAATTTTAATAACCACGGTATATAGTTTACCTCAAAAACATTGGAAAATATAAACACTAGGACTCAAAGTTTATTCAACATTTTAAGAACGATGTGCCACGGATATTTTTCAAGATTCTACATTCATGATTCCAAAATAAGAGTTTTTATTTTCATGGCGGGAGTGACTCGTGATTAGAGAGTCTTTTATAAAAACTGGGCAACAAAAAATGAAACACGAAAAGGGACTGATTGATGCCGTAAGTTATAAGGCAGCAGAAAAAAGTTCAGGTCGCCGATCCGTATGACATAATAATAATTATATACTTTTTACGAGTATACAACAGATGTACAGGAGCGTCTACAGTCTGACATTATTATATTTGATTCAAACATAATCGAAATTGCTCTTAGCTACGGTATAATATATGCGTCACTACTCGAAGCTTAAATTGTGTTTTACGGTATACCGTCTGGGTAATCACCTCCTTTACCAAGGACTGCATCTGCGGATGGAAAATATTTTTCTATTTCAGTGGATTTGGTGATCGAGATATGTGACAGGTCAGTTATGTACGTCTTATGTACGATGGCAACATGAGCGTAAAGGCTTAACTGACACAGAACACAGATAATAGTATATGTCTATGTTATAAGTACACCTGTGTCGTATACGCCGATTGACTTGTGCATATAAACACCAAAAAAAAAAACACATATAAAAATTAAGACAACACTTAAAGAAAAAGTTAACAAGCTTCCTATCGAGGCCGAGTCACACGACCACTATAGAAGAACTGCTTTATTGGTTTTTGTCTTCTCTCTTATATATATATATATATATATATATATATATATATATATATATATAT
>NW_020271715.1:1768771-1994841 GCF_003268045.1 Sipha flava | reverse complement strand
TATATATATATATATATATATATATATATATATATATATATATATATTTAACTTAACCTAATTACACATATTGCTTACACGCTAAATTGTAAATTTGCAATGCCCTCATATTTTATATTATAATTATCATCTAGTGTGGTATATTTTCGTAAACTAATGACAGTGTGAAAATAATACATGCTAATTTGAACTTAGAATAAAAAATGTTAATTTACATTTATCTTTTTATACACTAAAATGTTATGATAAGCTATTTTTCTATTGTAATATGAATACACGTTTATTTTAGTTATTTTAGTATTTCTAAATTGCCTAATACTACACCTATAATAATACATTATCGTGGTACGAATCGACATTATGTCTAACATCAAACATTCACCATATTAAAACTGAATCCCATTGCTGGAGCTATACTATTCCGTCACCAGTGATTTATCGTTAAAAAATGATATTTGCAGGTTTAAAAAAAGGTGTCAGTAAGTTAAAAAAACGTTGCGAACAATTGCAAAAATTACATATATAGATCATACTATTAACAGTTACTATACGGTGAAGATGAATATAACTAATTAGTCTGTATAGATTGACATATTTGAATAAATTGCTGTCTTCATTCTCGTTTTAATGCTAGTGCTTAAACACAGTAACGAGATAATATAATATATTGTATACATTATAAATACCAGAGATGCCAAACCTACGGCACGTTAACCAAATTTTAATGACACACGCAGAAAATAAAAATTATTAAAAATTGTACACAAAAAAAATGTATATTATTTGTAAAATGTTGGTGATAAGAAATTCAAAGAATCAAATTATATATATTTTAAAAATGATAATATTCCGTATGCTTTTATATTTTTCGCGTCAACTTATGTTTATGAAAGCCATAATTTAATTAATTTAATTTAATTAAATCGAAGAAAAGAAATGGTTTCACTAATGAAACGATTGCTTGTATTTCACTAAGAATGACTAAAATTCTATAAAAATAACGTAATAAATCTGTAATTTTATTTTTATTTTTAGAAAACATAATTTTCTTTGGGCACGCAAAAAATTTTCAAAACCTTAATTGGAAAAATTTGGCACTTGCACCAAGAAAAGTTCACCACCACTGATATTCGAGAATGTTATTAATATAATATTTTATAAAGAACTGTTTAAAGTATAAAATATTATGTCGCTAAGAGTTTCACGATAATTAATTAAATGTGGAAAGTAATTTAGTGTTAACGTTTGTGTAAATATTAATAATTGTACACTGTTTTATGTTATTTATGATAATGGTGCGAAATCTTTCTTTGCTGGAATTAGAGTTCTTTATTTGGGTAGTAATAAAATTGTTCATCAATCGGAAAAGAGTAGGTGGGAATACTCCTATTGTTTTTAAATGTTCATCTTACTTATATCAGATAAGAACAGTTTGAGTCTCAGAATATGATAATTAACTTTTCTCGTTTGTGCATTTAATTATTACTTTTTACTAAAATAACAAGGACAATTGAAATTGTGAAGTCTACTTTAATTAATGAATTTTTATTTCTATATAACTGTACCGTAAATTAGACTTGAGAAAAATGTCAGGCAACAATGTACTTTTAATTAATTATTAAATACATTCAATTTAAACTAATATAATTATTTGCTTTTTAATTTATGGCGATGTGTTATTTCGTCACATTGTTAGCACTGCAGAAGATATAGTTTATTACAACATACATTTGTATCAATAAGAATAAAAAAAAACGTTATTAAAAAATATATGAGGTATCTAAAAAATGATCTAAAATAATTTTTTTCACGGTAAGTTTTTTTTTTATATAATAACCTGTTAGTGAATTTAATATAAAATATTTGAAAACTTTTATGAGTTAAAAAAAAAAAAAAAGATACTGCCATTAAAAATCAAATCTGATACATAAAACAAAAACCTTTTACCGTTATTTTTACATTAAACTGAATAAGAAGCAGATTACGTTTTAAAGGCTCGTATATTTTTCTTTCGGCTCAGAATTTTTCAGTGCATCAAAATTCAGATACATTTTAGCGAATTGTCGTTTTAGTACACGTATTTTTCTTCTTCTTATATTTAATTTATTTTATATTATATAGTATTATACAACTTAGTACGTTTATGAAATTATATGTATTTAATTTTACGGGCATGTCGAATATAGTGGAGCAATTAGAGTTTAAATTTAGAAGGTGCTAAATTATGAACCCACATCCCAAACATTAGATATAACCTTTATTTATATTATACTAGATAGATAATTAAATAGTTTATTTATTTTGTAATTACTTTATTCAAGATACCATTGTAAGAAAAAACTTTATTTTTGTCTAATGGTATTTTATTATACCTAAATTGAAATTTAAAGTGTCAAACTTAACTTCATATTGAAATTAGTAAATTTGTTTAATATTTAATTTGCAACAATGTCATTAACTATAGATATTTTTAATTTACAATGACATAAGACATGAGGTTGCATTAATTTCAGTTTGGATGGTTAAGCACCCCTTAGAACTCCTGTGAATGCGCCACTGGCCAAATTATTTATTCGAACAGTAAAATATAGTTGATACATCGAGTTAGTATAGTTTTTGAATGTTTGAAACAGCAAAAATCTTTATCAAATGAAATCGAATGATTTTCCGACTTCAAACATTACAGACCCGTATCATATTTAATGTATACACGAACTAAATAAATATACGTAGTAAATAGTTGAAAAATGTATCACAAACCAGTTATACACATATAACATATATAGCACACCATAATATAATATTTTTACAGTGTTGCGCATGAACAGTGAATGCTAGAAGATCTGTACAGAATGAAACTCCTCAATTTTTAATAACGTGACAGGCTGTTTTGAAAATTGTTACATAGAAAATGTTCGCACATTAAATATAATTGTCGTATTTGAGTTTTATTTTATTTGATAGAACGATTATAATATACATGTTTGTAAGCTATTCAAGCGTTTTGGTAGATCTTGATTAATATTTTAGACCTGCGAGTACTTCATATCTGTTGTTTCTATAGTATTACCTTAAAATTAAGAATGTGTTTGACCGTTGAATATTAAATAAATAAATAACAGTAAACTAGAGATATGTTCGTAACGTAATAATTCTACTGCATAGTTTTAATTGCGTTGCATAACTTATACGTCATATGGGATTGATTTGATTTGATTAACAAACAAGTCGATAGGTGTACCACATCGCACTGTCAAGTCATATCCGCAATTAGTCCGAATCTACAATGTTATCGTTTATATTGCGTCATCACTACGAAATTATACGATTCAGGATTTTGCGGATTCGCACTAAGCATACATACGCGCAATTAAACATCGTAAGACGTTGGCATCGTGTTAACGAAATGACGACAAAGACGTTTTAATGAATCCGACAGTAATAGCGTTTAAGTGATATAAGTATTAAGTTTTCGAAAAAACGACCAGGGGCGACGGTGGGAGGCGTAGTAATAAAGTTTTATCGAAACATCACGGATGCCTTAACTTTTTCACAGCCTAATAAATTCTATGGTTTATTGCTCGGCACCGTTAAACGTAGTAAAAATGAATCGAAAAATGGTCCTAATAAACTCGATGTTATTTGAAACCCGTTTACAATAAACCGTGACAGTTCCGATGATCTAAAAATATCTGTAGAATGCAATATTATATTTAAGTTGACCACGCAATACATCTTATATGTAACCAAGTGAACTTGAGGTAGCTTTTGACTGTTTATCAATATTCGACTAACGCGAATACGAACAAACAGTATTATAATTATAAGATCTGTCTGAAAGTTGTGTATGGGCTATACTCCAACGTGTTGTCATTTTTTTCCGTGTCAAGCACTAAATGTCGGTAGAAAACAAATAAGTATTACTTGAAACTATTACATCATTACAATTACAACGTTCAATATCATATAGCTAATTAAGTATTGGATTTTTAACGTCCTACTTGTTTTATTGTTCACTAATCGGATGTGTTTACAAAAACGAAAAAGGTTTCTTACATTACACATCGTCATTGTGGTATGTATTGAACGAAAGTAGAATCGTATTATCATCGTACCACACGTCTACACAATATAATATGTAAAGTGTATAACCGATCATTACATACTTATATAAGTTTTTATAGTAACTTAAAGTTTTAACGTTGGCCTGTTATGAATTATTTTTCTTCCTAATATATTTGCACACCAATCGACGGTAAAATATTAAACACGCGGTCGAAGAATATAATATTGAATGATCAACATAGTATCGTTCTGTAAGAGCAAGTAACGGTTTATTCGAGTCTTAAATTAAATACACTGGACAGCAAGCTATTCGTATATCAAGTGAAGTTTGTACACGCAGAACCGTTCTGATTTATTTGGCTGCCTGTGTAATAAAAACTAATTTGCTGGCCCTACCCCGAAATTTCATATTTGAGCGCTGTCCAGAGTTTTGATTAACTTCAGAAATATTTTTAAAATTATATTTAGTTAATGTAAAAAACATGTTTTGTATGTTTATGTTTACAATAAATTTACTATCGTACAAGTAATGACTGTGATAACTGAGATTTGATTTATAAAGCCGTCCAAAATGTTCGCCCTCCCTTGCACACCTGGTTACACAGCCCCGGGTATACGAAGCATATTAGCAGCTAGCACAAAAAGGTTTAATACACGGTACAGCGAGTGACTGTCGCAAACAATTCAAATGATAAATACACTGGTAACATTGGAGGAGGGGTTGATATATGTACGTTTCATGATTATATTACACGGCTCTATCCAGTATATTCAATCTAATGTTTGAGTGACATATCGGTATAACGACAACGGCGATCGACTCCCAAAGTATCGTTTTTTCATTCACGAATTCATTAAGTTATATTTAAACATACGTGATCGTAGGTATTTCAAAAAAATTCTCGCATACGCCTGCGTTGTATCTTTCGCTGTCCGCAAGTTCGCGCAACATAATTTCAGTTCATACGTTTTTGGAAAAATATTTACATTTTTTAAGGACGCACGGTGAATAAATCTCGTGGCCTCCTGTCAAAAAAGGTTGGAGAAAGCACGTGTCCACAGCAATCATCATGCTCATTTATATGTACCGTGTAGTGTATGTCTACACGCGGACCCGGTAAACTCGCAGATAGGTATGCGTTTTTGCACATTATACGCTCGCTGAAGCCGCTTATGCACGCGCGCAAACGACTCCGGACTACTACGTGAACGCAATTCCCAACGAAACCATGTAACGAAGCTTCTTGTAATAAAGGTAGCAGCAGCACACATTCGTTTGAAATTGAAATAACATCGTACCATCCATAGGGAATACACGAGTCCGACGTCTGTGTATACATATCAATAAGCTATACACAAAATAAACGCGTAGAGTTTTAAGTTTTAGTTCGATTAATTAAGGTTTTTGCCACACAACTTTAGATCGATAATAAAAATCAATCGAAAAAATTATCAACTCTGAAACTTTGGACGTTCTATGAGAAACACATTCCTAGAAGGGGGTAGAATACCTGCGTAAATCACTAATTATACGTATAGAAACGCGATTATATCCTGTAACCTAGTGAATGAGTTACCATAATATGGGAGCGTAAAGAGATGTGTTTAGTTACATTCGACGTTTGAGAGCACACGCAACATAACGATGTAATATCGATGATGATCGATCGATACTTCTGGATGTCTAATTTTGTTTGCACAGACTATATACGTCATTTGTTGTGTATATTACACTCAGTACGAAGTCTTGTATGTAATGTGTAGAATTAAACGTTTTTAATTTTCTTATATTTACACCACAGTGAAATTTAGCTAAATAGTGGTAGGTGGATGAGAACATTACAATTGGAACACAATGTAGTAATTAAAAGATACTATACAATTGTTTATTGTCTATAAAATGCAACTAATCTTTTTAGTTTTCCCTTTTCTACTAGTAAAAAATTACAAGTCACAGTAAATTTATATGTAACGATGTTCAACTTACGTACAATTATTGTAAAAATTCTTTTTATTTATCTATTGCCCAGTGAGCCGATGTTTAATAGAACTCTAGTTTTAGTTTATAATTTCCCATCCTTTTATGCATAGAAATTAATCAAGCTCGTATTTTAGTTGAACACTGTATCAAAGCCGTCATTGAAAATGTTGACAAGGGGGTACATCATACATAGTATATATGCTAATTGCTAAATAATACTTAAATTATTTAAGTTAAATACGAAGGAATATTTTTTCTAATTGTTTAACATTACATAGTTATTTTAGTTTTTTTCGTCGGCTTCAAAATAATGCGGACTATTAGAAAATTCTATAATAATAATATTAGCCTATATCTTTTATTTTTAAATTATGTATTTTTTTTTTTAAAACCAGAGGATATAAGTGCACTCCCTAATGGCGCACATGCACTTTATATATAAATATTTATTTTTAAATTTTTATTTACCAGTCGGAATCGAGTTTATTATTGTTTTCGATTTCTCTCTCTCTCACTCTCACTCACTCTCTCTCTCTCTCTTCTCTCTCTCTCTCTCTCTCTCTCTCTATTTTCTCTTTCGTAAGGATTAGTTTTTTTCCTTTGTCGGATAATTTAAGAGCTCCGGATTTATGTATCATCTCTTTATTATTTATTTTATTTTTTTACCTTCTTTATGCAGGCTTAGCAATAATTCACGGCCCATAGTCAGTAAGTTGCTCTTACCTGCGTTTATATCACGATGATAAATTGTTACTTTTTACGAGATTAATATTATGATGAATTATTGCTCCCTTTGTAAGTATTATTTTATGGCCTTAATATTACGCGCGTAGTCTTGTTCTGTGAAATAGTATTCTTTTACCGACAACGTGTACATATAGTTGACGGTTTAATTTGGCAAAAACAATTCATTCAAGAACGATTCCATATACAGCGGGTGAATTTGTTGATATTAAAACGTCGATTTATTTGTAAAGTCATTACTAAATGTTGATTAAATTAAATATAATTTTTTTTGTTACGAAAATAAATAATTTATACCAGCAGTTCTCAAACTTTTTTTTTCGCGTACCACTTGAATATATTATCAGTAATGTACCACTAATAATAGAACCATATAAACTTTACATAATAAAATACATTTATTTTAAACATAAAGGCAGTAAAATACTACAATAAAATTACTATTTATTTATTAATAAAAATGTATTTGTGTTTTTAAATTAATATAAGAGTTAAATATCAAATTTTTAATTTCCGTTCTATCACGGCCTTCCGCGTATTACCTTATAGTCTTTCGCGTACCACTAGTGGTACGCATACCACAGTTTGAGAACCGTTGATCTATACTATAGATACAATAAGATTATGGTTTGTATGTAATACATAATGGCTTTAACATTAACAACTTATAGTACTCCTTTTGACTTCATATTAATAAATTAATATTTATATGCGTTTATTTCTTTGTTTTGATAATTTATTAAATAAGAAGATCATCTTTAAATCATGGTTTTTTTTTAAATGACAAGGGGGGTTATCTAGAAGTGTAGTGTAGGAGAGAATGTTTATAAGTATATTTGGGTGATTATGTAATCTTTTGTAAAAAAGTTTGTAACGGATTATGGTGGTTTGTTTCACTGTTTAAATGTGGAGATCATTATGCAGTGTTTCATTGGAAATTTATGGTGATAGGAGGAGAATTGAGAATACGACGTAAAGTATCGGATTGAAGGATTTGTATTTTATTACTATTAGAAGTTTTTGTGGAGCCCAGGGTTAAATTCTGTATAACCACATTGGTTTAACAAAAAAATTGTATATTACGAGTTTTTAGTGAATGTTAGTTTTATTTTCTTATACATTAGTGAGTATAGAACTCTGAAATCAAACATTAAAAGCAAATTACCGACAAAATAATGTACCAGTAACTGTTTGTGGTTTACACATGATAAAAGTATATGGCTGCCAAGAAATATGAAAAAGCATCGTAAGAAATAAATGTTTCCTTGTAGTCGCATCACAAGAAGAAAAAAGTTATCAATGCATATATATTTTTTTAAATAAATAAAATCGTCCTGTAAATGTATGAATAAGTATGTTATATAGTAACAAGAGAAGACATGTAATATTTAAACAGCAATTTGATTTAAGGCTTTTGTGTTGTAAATTGTATTATCAGTTCTATGCTGTAGGGAGAATACGCTTTAGAGCTTCTGGATACGAAATAAAATCAACTAAATGCAAAATGCGTGAGAATATAACCGTAAGAACGTAAAAATAAAATATCGCGTAATCTACCAGCAACATACAGTCAAAAGTGAGTAGGTATAACAAAATAAAACACAAGACATGAATATTTTTGAATGCAAATAATAAACTTTTTATTCTCCGGTTGGTATGATTACATATTATGTAGCTTCTGTTTATATATGCATTTATTCTGGTTTCGTAAAAATAGTGAGTCGGTAAACGTCGCGATACAACATTAAAATAAAATCTAATTATGAAATCGTCGGATGGAGTTTTTTCGGTTTATTTGTCGTGTCTTCAAAAGTAATAACGAGTTTGTTGCGATTTAGAGAGCAAGAACAAAAATGTAACAACGTACATTTTTTACGTTCAAAAACGGTATAGTACGTTCTGCTGTAACTCTTGTAAATGTGTATGTGTTTGTATATGAGTGCGTATACGAGAAGGTTTTTATAAATGCCAATGTCCACTTGACTTTTGCAAACTTATATGAATATCTACTAGATTGTAGTAACTAGGGGCGACGTTTTCGGTGGTATTATGTAAAAATGTATATTCACTAATAGACTCGTAGAACATGTATATATCGGTGCCACATCGAGTTGGATTTACGTTGATTTGGGTTAAAAAGAAAAGTGTTTGTTTTATTGTTATTATTTGCTTTTCTAGTACTCATTAATATTCTCTACAATACCGTTTATAAATCTAATGTATGCGTCTAAATGTTTTTTTTTGGTTTGATACATACTGTACAACATAATAATATTTTATAATATGTATAGTGAATCGTTTGTGATGGCAGAAGAAAAATAACGCTACCGATATTCGTTGCGTTGGTAATGTATCTCCTACACGTGAATTCGTGAACATTTATAGTATAATGTAATGCCAGTGCGTGGCATTAAAAACAAGATTTTTACGAAATGAGTATTTGCATTTACAGATACTCGGTATTCCAACTTTAGATATTCGTTCAACCATAATCAAATGGATATTGTTATTAATCTAATTATTTATTTTTTTTTTTAGTGGACCGTTTTTATTAGAAAAAAAATGTTTACATTACATTATATATGTAATCGTATGCTTTTTATTATATTGTAACTTACTAAAACGTGTGCAACAATTATTATAATCGTTTACGTTTTACAGGAAAATAAAAATAAAATATGATCATTTTTAAAAATGTCTTGTTCGTATACCGTTATGTTCGATCAATAAAAAATACATTACATGCTATTTAGAAGATGTTCTAAGTCAAAAACTCGATTCCGGAAAATACGACTCGATGTGTTTTCGATTTTACATCCTTGAACCATGCACAGATTGTTGAAAAACATTAAAATTTCATCTTAAATCGTATAAGAACGTTATGTATTGTCGGGATTTGACGGAAAAACGAAAACTCCTATCGCATTACCGTAAGTTGAATAGAAATCAAAAACGGACATAGCATTTACAGCTTACGAACACACTTGTTATAAAATTATTATTATATTGTTATCAATTTCTTAGCAGTACGCGTTCACACACTTTATTTTTTGTTTTACAACTGTAAACTGTTTCTAATCTTACACTAAATGTTACATTAGGCGTGCAAATCATGTACATGAAAAACTTTTACTCACCACGAGATCGAGTCCGGTGCAATCGGTGGTAGCGGTGGTCCGGCCGGACGGTATTACTACGGATGTGGGCAACAGGGTTTCCTGGCACGTGTCGTTGCCGTTGCACGTTCTCTCGGACCGATAGCCGCCCACACGCCCCCGTCGACCCTGGCCCGAGTCCGCACCGACGCCACCGTACGCCGAACCGTTGCGCCAGCACGGTAGCACCTGTTTGAACTCTTTCCGGAAATTCTCGTTTAGCCAAGCGTATAGAAACGGGTTGTAGCACGTGGAGCTCATGGCCACCGCATGTGCCGAAAAGAAGAACAGATAGTAGTGCTTCCATGTGGCCGTCTGAAGGTAGAAATCGTTTAGCAGGTTGATAGCGGTCAGCGGTAACCAGGACACGCCGAAGATCGTTACCATAGCGATCAACATCCTGGTGGTAATAAAAAGGATTTGGTTAAAAGAATTATTTTATATAAAAATAAAACACGAAAAAACAACTATATGATATAATATTATAAATCATAAGAGTCAAGATTTTATTGACTTTGTATGTACCTGTCGATGAATTTTCAATTTGAAAACGATCGTAATTTACAAACATAATAATATTCCGAGTTAAGCATTTATTTATATATTAATTTACGAGCATTAACCATTTAATAATTTGTATTTTATTATTTATTGTTTTATTAAAATATTACTTTAAGAAGATACTAAATGGTATCATAATAATATTAAGATAATATCAAACAATGATATGACAAAAATTGATATTTGTTATTTTGGATTCAGTGAAGTATGGATATAGGTAATTAAAGAATTAAAAATTGAAGAAATTTGTTATTTTCGGTATTGATAAAAGGGAAATTAATGGGGTAATAAGAATGTATATTTGTACAACAAATTGAGATAAATATTTGAAATAGGTTCGGTTTTCAGATTATTTGAGTTGCTTATAGTTGCTTTTGCGTGAGCCTTTGCACTAAGTTTTTCTTTGCATTGGTTGTTTACGGAAGAGGGCTCAGTTATAGCTGACAAGACATTTGAAGGTACTATTGATGATGGAAGTGGCGCAATTTTAGAGTGATCTTTCTAATTTTTTTTTTTAGGAAAGATAGCCTATATAATTCGTAGAATATGCAACAGAATATAACGCGCACTTTGCATGTAGTTCAGATGATTTGATGCAGTCGTCGGTGAGATGTTTGTTGCTGCATTTGACACATTTTGACGGTGAATAACAGTAGGAGTATATGTAAATCTATAGCTGATATGGTTTGTGGTGAGTGACGGGAGGGTTGCGGTTATTCGGCCACTATTCGGAGTTTAGGAGAGAGGTTATTTGGTGAATACTCTGATTGAATTTATTTAGATCAAGGACAATAGCGAAAATTGGAATAGCTTCTTTGTTTACACTTTAGTGGACATATGTTAACACATTATGGCGGAGAAGCTCAAATCCCGGAGGGCCGTAACAATATTCTCTGCGGAAATAGTACGATGTAGATGGCGGACGAACATTCTGGTTGGACGATCATGGATGACACGTATGGGCTGTTAAATCAAAGTCATTGTCATTGCAATAATCAATGATTTTATAATTATCAACAAGATAATGAGTTTTAATAATTAGGAAGATACCCTTGGTAGTAACTGTACTCATAGGTGAGATTATGATGGGAGGAACAACAGAAAACCTTGGAAAGTTCGTTATCCACGAGGAGAGAAGAAAAAACGGTTTGGTAACATAAATGTTTTGCATTTCTTTAAATGTGTATCGGGGTTATTTGAATAGGAAAACGCTAAATTCCGCTTAGGTGAATCATACTAGAGACAGGACGGATGAACCCGTGTATCGGTCTACGAGTGGTATACGAGTAATTAAATAATAATAATATCAACAGTAATTTTATGCACGGCGTGACAATTTTTCCATCTGCAATCATGAAACTTGAAAAGTTAAACCGTTTTGAATGAAATTAATATTTTGTATAATATTTCACGAAATAACAGGAACAATATTTGAAATTGATACTTGCTTCACATTTATTTTGGTTTAAATGAATACAGTACGAATCGGATTTCATTTAATTTGGTATGGCTTATTTTATCTTTTATCGAAAAATAATTACCTTTTTTGACAATCATAGACAGTGCCCTAACTAAGCATTTAGCCACCCTGTGTCAACTCATAAAAATGCCGCCTTTATACAAATTACAGTTGTTCATATTAAAAAAGTAGAAAATTCACATATATTAGATAAATATTCAAGTCTCATCATCGTTATACGATTCAATAGTAAAGTGGAAAACGCATCGGAATGGGAATGATTTATAAATAGTCGTGTGGAGTATGTTTGTACCACGAGTGAAGAAATAACGAATGCGACGGATTATTACGAAAATATACCTATGCAAATGAAAAATTTGAAATATGTAAGTACTTTAGTCTTACATGACACGTTTAACGGTTTGCTTGTGGTATACGTATTGAAAGTTGCAATGAGTGTGTATTTCCTAAAGCATTTCGATTCTCAATGTTATTATTATATCGTTAAACTGTTACCGTGTATTATTTTATTAGCATACTCAGTCCAACTAATGATTGACAAATTTTAGACCAGGATGTTCCTCGGCTATATATATATATATATATATATATATATATATATATATATATATATATTTATATGTGTACTAGCAAATCTGACTTACAGTTGTAGTTCTAATTTGTATACTCAACATCAATTGTTCATTCGATACGTATTATTATTATGATGTTTGCCCTCTCATTACAGGTACATTATAACAGGTAAACCGTACGTGATGAAGCAATAGAATCTTGTAAAGATAAAAACGAAAAAATCAATACGAACGTATCTGTTTTAATACAATAAAGAAATATTCAACCTGCGTAAAGGATAACGATATGTGAGCGTGTTTGTTAATAAAGGAATAATTATAATTATTGATATTCTATGCGTAGTGTCTCCGTACATAGCATGTAACCACTACGGGAAATGTTTACGATTCGCACGACTCGTCATTTATACGGTTGAACAGAGTTCATTCATTGCAGCTAATTTGTGACTGGTGACGATAACTTTAATTGGAAAAATAAACCGTACACATCGAATGTGATATTCTAATTATTTTTAACTGTGGACATGTTCTAATCGCGATCGACTAGTTGCGTATTTTATTTCACCTACGACGTTGACGACAAACGTATCTGCATCACCAGTCTTGAATTAAATTGTTCCTGTTGCGATGATGACACGACAACAGCACCACACGTCAAAAACAAGCATCTACTCGTCGTGTAAATACGAAAGTGCATCTAACCGAAGCACCGTCGATGAAGAGTCTTAAAATTGTTTGTTTAATTTTTCTCATGAATATCATAAACATAATTATTATATTGATTAATTATTATTAAGATTAAGGTAAATATTAAAGTTGAAACGTGTTATTATCTATTAACCAATTTGTATAATACTAAATTAAATTAATTCATGTCATAAATTATTAATTTTATTCATTATTATTACTATTTTATTTTATTGTATTCATATTCTATTATTATTATTATTATCCTAATTATTGTTAACTCTTATATTGTCATTATGAAACTTTAGACTTTCTGTACTATTAATACCAAAGGGTATTTACCCGTTTATAATGTATAAAAAAAAAATTTACACGTTAGTATAATATAACGTTTACACGTTATGTATACCGATCCAAAAATCAACAAATTTACCTGGAATATAATATACATATTAACCACATTTAAAAGAGTGTAACTCGAGATTTAATATTCTATAAAAAATATGAAACCAACGAAAAGACTTATAATCCACGCCAAGTGTTTTTAACCCACAAGTCTTGTCTTTTTTTAAGACTTGCGGAGACATTTTAAGCGTAACAAGTAATTTTTCCATTTTGATTAAATTAAAACTACTATAATATCACTATCGAAATCTGAGAAGCACTTAATTGATGTCCTATGTGGTAACAAATATAAATGAATAATTTTTTTAAATTACATAATGGTTATTTTGAATACCAGTTAGCTATTGCCTATCAATCATCAAGATTTTATACCACAACAGGATCTACTAAATACATTTAAATGTTTGTGTAAATTCTGTAATTTTCCGTCCATCATACAGGTTCAATTTTAATAATTCACATCACCTTTTTAGAAGAATTTTAAATGATTTTTAGCTGCGAGGAATAAGTTCTAAATAAGGTACGAGGAATAAGATAACCTAACCAGATAATTCCACCACAGGAAAAATTTCTAATCACGTCACTATTATACGACCAAAAGATATGTTTCGTTTATCGTGTAAACACATATATTTTCCACCGCATTTTTACGACTATTTACGCGTCGGCAACTGTTTTATATTTACCTTCATCTATGCATATACATATTAAATTATATTTGTGTACATTAACCGGCAACGGGAATGCAGTTGACACAAAACAAACACGCGCGAGACACGTCTCTACGAGGGGATTTAAATTATATTAATTTTTTTTGTCATTATCTGTTAAGACAGAAATTAAAATATATTTTATACACCGAAATGAAGCCTGATTTTTGGTGTATGTATCGATACATACATTTCTGTAATAAGAGAAAAAAACCGGTGTATTATATTTTAATCCTTCGAGAGGCCACGCGATAAGAAAGTTTGGATATGGTATATGTTGTATTACCGTATTGTTCAGAGCGATCTTCCGATAAAACTTTTGATGCTAACTCGAATCGTATAAGTAAAAAAAAAAAAAAAAGTTATAGGTATTGGTTGTGAGGGAGTAGGTGCAAAGAAAACGTTACCTTTGTATCTTGTCCATCAAAGGCTAATAAAAATATAATAATTGCGAGCGCCTGAAAATACGAGCTTAAACGATGTGCAATGGAATAAAATATTTACTGTAATGATCCTAGTTTTGTTTTTTGATTTTTGTAGATAATGTAATAATTATGATAAATATCAAATAATCATATAACACCTTCATTTTAAATATATCGAACTCCGTAGTATGCCCTATTCATCTTCTCTTCACATTTGTGATGTCCTCAGACAGATCTAATATGTTATATATTCATACGTGTACGTGAAAAATATTGAAGAAGGCACATATATAATGTATAAAGTCTACACAACTGCATCTATATTTATATAACTCGTGCAGGTATAAATAAATATAAATTTAACTTTGACTATACCTTGTAAACTCGTATACATATAAGTGTATATAATATGTAAAATGTGTATAATAAACTTATACATACAATATATATTAAACAGTGTAAAAAACAAAGTGAAGTGAGTCTAGGGAATACATTGCAACTGTGTTAGGCAATCAATTCTGTTTTCTGAGCACTGTGCAATAGTGTTTGTGCTTTTTGTTAAGGGCAAATCTCTTAACTACTATATGAAGGCCCTACGCGTAATGTGTAACTTTCAAGCTAACTCAAAAATATGATACCTAAACAAAAATTAAAATGGTTTACTTTGCATTATGAACAATACATTTTAGGTGCCCCTCGAGATAATATTTTAAACGCATTTCAAGTAAACCAAAATTATATGGCTCGTATCTGTTTAAATAAATGTACACTGCAAGGATCTACGAATCAAAATTACAAAAGACTAGGCATTTTGTCAGTTAGGTTCTTATAAAAAAAAAATATGTTTTTGTATATAACTAAGCAGACTAGATATCTTAATATTCTTATCATATATATATTGTTATGTTTCGATTTAAATAATAAAAAAATAAAAAAAAATACCGAAAAAAGAATTATCTATGATTATAAATCAGCCAAAGATATTCAATAAATACTCCCTACCATTGTTGATGATTAAATCGTTCAAAATACTTAGTATTTTTTTAAAAGTTATAAATGTAAACTGAAATCGAAAATATAATTTAAATGATTAATCTAAGAGGAAGAACCACCTAAACTTCTTTGCTCTGTTTCGGAACATACATTATTCTGCTTAAGATTAATTTTAGTAAGAAACAATTTATAATTAGTTTATAGTTTAAGGTATTTTTTATAAGTTCAGTAAACCATCATTCAATCACAATAGTTTTATACTAGCACTTAAGTAATTTAAAATTATAAAATTAATTTGAAGCTAATTTATGTCGGATACTCATTTCGTTTCACTTAAAATAACTATAAAAAGTATTGATTAATTACGTTTTCAATTTTAAACACACATAATCCAGTAGCCTCCTTATTCTTGTACCTTTTTTTTTAATTTAAAATAATAAATATTGCAACATGAATTTTGGATGAGTCATATAGAAACTTTACCAAACGTTATGTTCTTAAAAGAAAAAAAATCTAAAATACTTTTTTGTAAAATAAATCCATTTTGACCACAATTAAACTTGAAGTGGAACCGAAAAAAAAATTGATGGATTATACTTTACGAAAATTTAAAGTATATTTATTTATTTATTAATATATTACTTGTATGATTAGACGGTCGAGTCCAATTACAAAAGTCATGTAGAAATATGATATGTTATGTGATTAAATTACTAAGATATAAATTAAAAGAATTAATATAATTAAACACAATTTTTTTTTTATAATTAAGTTAAATAAAAATGAAATTAGTAGAAATACACAATAGTTTAAATTAGATAACTTAAAGTATGAAATCCTAAGCAACTTTAGGAAATATAAAACCATTACGTAATTTAAATACATTAGAGTGTAATTTTAATTAAGTTTGTAGAGACATGTTAATTAAAGTCAAACGAGAAAAAAAAAGGTGAATTTCTACGAAAATTCTCACGGTTATTACATTTTTTTATAGATTACTATGTGGAAAGTATCGATTTTTCATTTTTATTATATTTGTATTGTATTGAATAATATTTACAGTAATGATATTTATTCGAAAACGATAATCGGTATAACATCTATAGTGTATATTTTGTAATAATTACAAAATATACACTATAGATGTTACAAAGAAGAAAAATAATTTCCTTTAATTCTCTTTTCAAAAACAAGTTTGTGCTGAGTAGAAAGAGTTTGTGTTGCAAACAGCCATTAAAATTAGAAAAAATTTTATATGAATAAGAACGGTGTAAATAATGATAATATAATGACATTGACAGTATTTAAATATGTTAAAATGGGTATTGAAAGGCTAATTCTATGTACATATAACAAAATAAAGTCGATATGATATTAAATATCAACAACGAGTTTGAAATATTTATTAAAATATTTATCTTTTTTTTAAAAAAAAATATGAAATCCAATAATACTTTGATTTACTAAAGACAATATGCAACTGATATTTCTTTTGTGAGTACCATAAAGTAATCAAGATTCTTAACAAAAGCAGCAATCACTATTGGGTATAAGTACGCTGCCTAATGTAAAGTGCAAAATATCAGAAGGAAAAAAAACGAACCATATAACAGGTTTTACTTAGAAAACTATTATCAGGAAAAGAGTATTTTCCGAAAGAAAAAAAAATCTAAAGCAATAGAAATCCAACGTCTACACTATAATCTGAACACTGGAACGATGATCAGTTGGTTATATTTTCAGATGGCGTGTAAATGTTTTAGCAGGCACGTATTATAACGTAATGTGTGTGCGTTTCGGTTTTCAATGTGAAAACAAATTATACCTGTCCAGGTGGTTGGTAAAAACTATTGAACAGATTTTGTTAATGGAATCATGTGCAGTGTGATTATTGTTCAGGTATATTTTATTTATTTATAGAACCTCCGTCGACTGCGTCGTTGTGAGTGACTATATATTATAAACGTGGAATATAATTAGAAACTGCGAATCTCCAAATATGAGTAATATACTAGTATATGTTTCATAAAATAAACAACAAAAATTAAAATAAACATTAAAAATATATTTTTAACAAATAATACTTATCTCCTTTTAAAAAATAAAATTATTAGTTTCATTACTTGGTTATCCACAGGGATTACGACATTTTACACCCCAAGGCATAGGTGTGTTTAAACCTCCCCAAAATTCAGAACTATATTTTTATAAACATGAAATTGTTTTACTAAAATTTGGTATTAAATAATTGAATTATCTAATGGAAAGTAAGTGGATTAGTACAAAGCCCATTTTCACCCTAAAAATTGTTTAATCTACGCTCTTATCTATAACTCATTTAGTTAGTATTTTAATTACCAAACATTTTATTAAAAGTCACAAGAAAAATAATGAAGTATTTTTTAATATAAATATATAAACTAATAAACAATATTAATGTTACAATAAAAATGTAAATACATTTATGAAAATATCAATTTTGTAAACATGATTAACACTGAAGTTAAATTAACTATATAGAATAATGAGTAAATTATGTAAATTATTTTATTTTTGTTGATTATAAATTTTTTAAAAAAATGCTTTCCTTAACTTCTGTTTAACGAATTTATCAATACATTCATCCTATGCAATTAATTCAAACAAAACATTTTCAATATTAAGAACAGCAAATACATTTAATTTTTTTTTTTTAATAAGTAAACCATAAATAGTATTTGACTCTAAATAGGACATTCTTTCAAAAATGTTTGCCTTTAATATTTTGCTTCAGGTGACAGATATCTCCCTGCCCACTTTGATCCGGCTCTGGTTATTCATATTAACTAATTTCGAATAAAATATATAAGTAGTAAAACTTTTAAAAATAATGAGTCGAATGAAATCAGTGTGTATCATATAAATTCATAAAAAAAATATCGTAAAGAAATCGTAAAAATAAAACAACCATGAATCAAAAATATACACTTAATACTTCATATTAGCTACAATTTGAAATATAAAATTAGAGTTTTTAAAACTGTGAGAAATATTTGGAGGACCGCTGGAAAAATTCGTGGTGGCCACGGGTTGCGGGTGCTTGCAGTAAGGTACTCATATTTACCGGTTAAAATATATTTTGTACCTGTTATATCCATTGTCGATAAAACGTGTCAGACAACATGGGCAATATTGTCACAGAATTAGTACATTAATACAAACAATAATATGAGTAAACACGCAGATAAGTACACACAGTAGATATGTATAAATGTTCATCTCATATAATATACCAACTACCCCGTGGCCAAAGATTCTAATACAATCACAATTTTTTAGATTGAAATTTTCTCGAAAGGCAGGAAAAGGATAAGTTTAGTTCATAATATTTAGCCTCAATTAAAATAATGTATCTTAAGTTTCTATTTATTATTGTCACTTAAAATCAGTTTAGTTTTCGTTTTATGCGTTCTTAAATATATATATTTATAAAAGTGTATGCTTGTTATTTTTTCAAGGGTTTGCACGAATAATTCCAAAGCCATTTATTCAAAGATTCCATATTCCACTGAATATAAATATATTGAAAACTAGAAGTCTTGTACGTTTTTAGAGTATAAATTTCTATAAGTCATTATTAGTCGTTATGATCGGAATTATTTCATCTAATCCAATGAGTGAACGTTTAATTCTATAAACCTTACGAAAAGTACATTCCAATTTAATTTAAGAAATACAAATATAATAATATAATTTTAATGGTACTAGAAGATACTTTTTTTTCCTATATATAGAATAGTTCTTGAAATATAAAAGTTTTCCCAAGATAATACAGTACGGATTACTCAATGTTTTCCGTAGAAGTTTTGAAGAAATTGTGGAAACTCTATCACTTCTTTATGAACAAGTCAAAACAGTACATTTTGGTAAGCAATGGTTTTTCTTCTTAAATTTATCCATGACATTATGTGTTTACGTAAAATATATTTTAAGTATAAGAAACAAGTTTTCGAGTGTATACCGACTGTCGGAAGGCACACTAAAGGTTTTAAATTCTTTGATTCAAAATGTTTATCATCTATGAGGTGTACAGGAATGCATTATGAACTTCATGGTGTTGGTGAATAATAAAATGCGAAGGTATGTTGATTTTACCAACTTTATATACAATCGTTTCAGAAACGGATTTTTTATCTACTCGTAATTTGAGAACATTATTTACCTGCTCAATTTTTCCTCACCATTATGTTTTTATACTAATTCCATGTTTAGATTTTGTAGCAGCATGATTGAAATAGAAATACAAAGCGGCCAATTTTCAGGTTCATGCAAAATGGTATTAATTTTTTGATTTCGATTTGAAGTACATTTATACTCGTATTTTGTATCTAGAGTTGTAAAATGATTTATCGTTATAGGTCTCGAGTTTTTATGTAAATCGGGTCTGTATAGTATCGAATTTAAAAATTATACAAAATTTGAATAATCAACCTTTTGATCGTTATATAAGCATTTTAAATATACATCCTAATACACGGTACACTGGCGGAAACCATTATTACGTAAAGTCATTAATAAATACGTAGTCAGAGTTGTAAAAATATTTCAATTAATTCTTTTGTACATACAATTATTATATACATTATATTGTGTGTGATACATCTCTGCGGTAATAATTAATTAAATATTATTCGCAATAATTAATGATTCTTCTGTCCATATCATAATAATATATATTGCATAATTGAAAATGATTACGTAAACAATTATATTATTGTCGTTCTAGTTTTTATATAGGCTGTATATTTAATTATGAATCATTGAATAAATTAAATTAAATTTAGTTGGAGTTGGTGGCGATCAGAGCTATAAGCGAGTTCATCGATTGTATGTAAATACAATACATTACGGTGAATATACTATGTTGCTGTGGTGCATGTTTATACAGTTTACACAGAAACACTATCAAATATACGAGATTGTCAACCAGATTGTGAGAAGCAATATAACGACGATATTCTTTCGATTATCCACGATTGCGTATAACATTCAATCTCAGGCCCCGTATTTTTTTCCGCCCTCTGACGCCAGTACCATGGTATTTAATAAGTCATGTTTTTCATGTGCGCTACACTAGGGGTTCATTGAATAATTCACATCGTAGATTCTTTCGTCACAACATATTCTGATTGATTTCTTTATCTTAACGAGCAAGTTATACAGCACCGATTTTTGGGCGCAGTTAATATTTCAAGAAGATAAATGAAAATGTCAACAGTCAAATATGTTCAATTATTAATACATTTACTCACAGATATTGTCATACAGTGAATATATCTTAAGTAATGTTATTGGAAACAAAAAATATTTCCAAAATATTCTTCTCGGAAAATTTCTTTTGAAAATAAATTATAATTAGAAATCATTTGTTATCGTAAAAACTAACGAAAATGTACAAAAACTTTTATACACCTAAATATGTTTTCCAGAACAGTGAAAGTCATATATTATACCGTCACAATAAAGTTGAAAAACGTATAATAATCTCTTTTCCTCGCTAATTCGTTCTCCCCGGACAGCAATGTCTCCAATGAGGTCTTATCCACGTCTAAACCACTAATTTAGTTCTCCCAAAAGACAGCAGTACGATCGTTTTTCCAAAATCTCGTATCCTATCTATGTACGTCCGATAAACTAGGGATACATCGATGGTATAATTTATAAGCCCCTGTGACCAGATTGATCCTTTTAAGACATTAACATATTTTTAAATATATCTTATTTAACGAATTTTAACCTTTCGAGGCTATGTGAAAGAAAGAAATCAGAAGAAAAATATTCTTTAAGTAATAACAATAATGACCATCCTAATTACAATGTGTGTAGGATGATCGCCATCTTTTGATACATACTTTAATAAGTCTACAAAATGGCTCGTAGACATCAACTATTAAGACCAATAGAATAAAAATCACATCGGAAAAAAATAAAAATAATAACAGTCACGTGGAGTCAGTGTGAAAGAAAATTACCTAACGTAGTTCAATTTGTTCGTTTAAAATATAAGAGATAAACATTTTTGATAGTCAACTTGAAGATATAAATATGTAAGTATAAAAAAACAATAAAGAGGACACTAAAAACTAATATTCAGCAGTTGTTTATTTAATGTAACCATAGCGAACCAAAACTGTTAATTTTAAGATTGACGATGAACGTCTATGATTGCAAAATGCATTTAGAAGATTTTGAAGAAAATAAAAATAATTTATTTCCCATAAACGAGATCAGACATTAATTTTTAATTGATTTTATTATACGTTTTTGTACATAGACCCATTGTGTTAACGTTCTATTCTATTAAGCTGTATGAATTTATGAAGTTCAAAATAAATCCTCAACATCACCATAATAAAATTACATTTTCAAAAATTAGGTATATATAATATATTTAATACCTACATAAGTACATAATTTATGGGTATAATTACAGGAAAGTTATGAAAAAAGTTTTTTGTTTTGTTAAGCAAATTGAATAATTTTTCAGAATACTTAACAGTTTTACAGTAAAAAGAAACTAACAATTTTACATTTGTTAAAAAAAAATAATTTCTTAGGTATTTTCAAAAGTATAGCTCTAAATGTTTTCAATTTATATTACATAAAATACTCTAGAAAAATTATTGAATCCTTATGTACGAATAAATTTTGTTATTATTTCAAGTTTTTATTTCTTTTTTAGTATATATCAAAATGTTCACAGATTTATTTTTATTACAATTTTTAAAGTCACCTTTTAGATATACAAATTATAATACTTTTTGGTAACAATTTATTTCGTTTTATCAGCATACCAATACGGATTTTTAATTCTCCTTTAAATAAAAAATATCAACAACTGTTTTTATAACCTTTAGGACTGTTCTGATCAGTTGCTAAATTTAACTAGATAAATAATTGTCTAAGTATAGTTTACTTTTAAATACGAATAATCTTTACTGCTGAGGTATTACAAAATATATAATTATTATGAACGCGATTCTTTTATATTGGTCCAAAAATCGTGATGTTATCGTTTTTACTGTAATTAAGTTGCAATTGAAAAATAACTTTTTCCATAGAATTTGAGAGAAAGGAAGGATGCGAGTGGTTGCTGTTTATAGCCACACGAGTATAATTTATTTGACACAAATACATATTAATGTCCACTACACAATTAATGATACAATGTAAAAATAGCCCGTAACATAAAACTGTTTTGATATTTATTTTATTGTCTACAAATATATTTTTTTACTTTTGCAAATAATCAATGATCTGTAAGTAATACTCGTATAAAATTTCACCACAAAATTTAGAATAATATCTAAGTCCAGTACTACATCATTGTAAAGTGCTTACCGGTACGAATTTATACTACAGTGATTCCCGTTTGTCGTGTTAATGTTCGTTAGGCACACCGTAGACCTGTAGTTTTTTATCAATATGGTACACACGGAAAATGTATTAGTACGGAGTGATATAAGTAGAAAAGAGTTTAAAAAATTATTTGATTTCTTATAGATATTGTTGGGTACAGTTCGATATTTGTCGAGAATAGTCTCAAATTTTCTAGAATATTAAGGACGGACAGGTATGAAGACGTGTCTTCTTATCTATCATAGGTATTGTCTCGAATATTCTAAAACTGACCTATCGTTCTACCTGCTTTCTAACCCGGTGGCGACCGGCTATAAATTCACGCCGTCATCAACAACTTGGTTGTTGCCGCATAAATAACATTTGTTAGTAATTTTTATATACGTTGGTTGTTGCCGCGTTTTGATTATAATAAAGGTTTTATAATTTAATACAGTCCACTTTTTTGTTCTTGATATTTCATATCCGGCAACAGTTAAAACGTGGTCACCCCGACCAATTTTGGATTCGGGACCTCGTTCAAACAGATATTTAATTTTTAAATAATATACATGCGTATATAATTCAAAGTGATACGTGACAATGTTCAAAACTTTCGGTTTTTGCATAAAAAAAAAAAAAATACCATTTGGGACTGTACTACAGACTATATCGTTGTATACATTCATCATATTTCAAACAAACTGTTTCGGTATGGATTAAAATTATTTGGAGATAAAAAATAAAGAACTAATAATTTCAGACAAATTAACAAATACATATCCCATCGGTCGAGTCGAGAACTGTTCAAAATATGTGATTTCCGATTTCAAAAAGACCTTAACTGTTTTCCCTGCCAAATATACGTTTTTTCATACATGTTCTCAACCTCTCATTGGTAGATTTGAGAAGACAGAACCAGCTTTATTTGCATATACGATCAAAGATATCGCGAAGCGTTTTGACTGTTGTATGAGAATAAAATGCGTCTGAACAAAAAAAAATTGGTTTTGACAACTAAATTACGTGCGTGGTTTAGTAAGAACTTAAATATTCGAAAATATTTTTAAAATAGGTTTCTCTATCTATGTTAATTACACTTAAATTAGCATATTACTTATACGTATTAGTAATAGGTAGTATATTCGCATTATTGGATAAAGACGACAAAAGCATTAATCTAATACTAAATTTGAGTTTATTCAAGTTTATATGTTGCGTTCCTTAAGGATCACTCAAAGAAATCTGTAATAAAAATTTCATTGAATTCCAGTTTAGTTTTTTTTTTCAAATTTTTTGGAATATTTTGACAATTTTTCGAATTTTCGAACACTCCAATATATTTTTGTATTTACTGGAATAACTTGAAATTTGGCATTAATACAATAAATGAACGAGTTTAAAGTTTTATGCATATTTAAGAGTTTTACTTATTGAATTTTTTTTATTATGTGAGGCCACATACTTTTATGTTTATTTTTTCAACTGACCTAAAAAAAAATCAGTACCAAAAATGTCATTGCATTTTATAAAAAAAAAATTTCTTTATCTTGTTTGTATGTTTTATCTATTTTTCTTCAAATCCACTACTTTAATTTACTTAAAGCCAATAGGTATGGATTATATTGAACGTAGAATGTTCGTTTTTATTTTACAGCAGTGAACATAGGTATTAAGTATTCATAAAAATATCTGCATTTATATCGCCCCTCCAGTCGCTACGGAAGTCGTTTAACCCTATTTAGTTGTGTGGATCATAATAAGTATTGCAATGGTTGAGTTTTGTAACACCACATAATTTGGCCCACTACTTTATACCTATTCTTATAATTATCATTATAATTCTCATGAGTTCGGACACGTCGGGTCGATGGTCCAGTACTCCTGTCCTCGCCGGCCATAGTAATACTATAATTTAAAATATTGTAACATTCCGCAACGCACCGACATAATATTGTAAACCAATTGTCAAACATCAATGGAACCGGTGTTATCCGAAAACAATTTTCTCTTGCTTCGGATCATCTTCGAAACTGATTGTGGTTTTTGTCGTTACCACCTACGACTGATCCTTACAGGTTTTGCGACCACCTTACGTTTTCATTGTTAATTTTCATTAATTTTATTTTTTTATTTTTAACTGCAGCGACTCACCCACTAAGTATACCGATGTGTCCTCTGTGGCCGAACCGGCCGGACCGGCCGAACCGAATTCACTAGTTATTTTGTCATGTCAACTGTGATTCGTGATTCAATATAACGTGTATTGTATAAAAGCAGGGGCGGATCTAGAAGGGGTTGAGGGGATCAGCTGACCCACAGTTAATATTTGTTGACAAAATTGGCCTCTTGGAAATTTTTTTCTCTTTTTAGTCCTTGATTTTGACTCTTGGACAGTTGGCCCATCGGAGTTACTTGAAAAATAAATGCCATGTATATTCAAAATTTAAAATTTTTCAATTCATAATTTATATTTTAAATTATATCGTTTTAGTAGGAAATTAAGTAAATCATATTTTATTCCGTACGTTTGATGCGCTGATAAAATTAAATTATATTTATTAATTGTAAATAAGTCATTATCGGTGGTATCAATAATTCTAAAATGTAATATAAATATACTTATATACTTTTATGAGCATATTATGTTTTTTTTTTTTACAAGGTATTCATTTCTAATTCAGTTTCATCCCTAATAAATGGTCTCTTGAAATGGCTTCACCCACAGTTCCCTGACTCTGGATCCGCCCCTGCATACAAATGTCAAGTATTTCAATACTAGTGCCATTCAAATGTGTTAGTTCAAATCGAATATAAATTACATACCTTACACTAATAAGCTTTTTTAACACATGTAGCTATCAGCAGTTGAGAGTAATTTGCATGAGTTGACTTGTGACTACACGATAATAATAATAATTTTTGTTGATTATTATAAGCATTTTATTGTTATTATTGTTAATTTATGTTGATATAAAAACACGAGTATTATTATTAGTGCTGCAAATAGGTTAGTGCAAATAACAATGTGGAGCCCTTTAAAATGTTTTTACCATAATTTAATAAGCATAATAATTTAATATTTACTTTTTAATATCAGCAGTGTAGTTATAATATATATAAAATATTGAATGTTCAAATAAATCAAAATTTACTTGGAAATATCTTAACAGTTTTAAAATAATATTTATACCTATTCAGTTCAAAAAGATATAAAAATGTAAAAACATTATTTATAAAATGTTAAATTATTAATAACATAGAAATGATAAAGTAGGTAGAAAAATAATTAGGTAGTAAATAAGTTATAAGTTATATGTATTAATTATTGATTAGATTAGACAAAACAATTAATGTTTAGACTAAAACTTGGTTACTTAATCAATAATTTTTATTTTAAAAAAAAAATATTTTTTCGGTCTTTTTTATTGGCAAAGTTGTCAATCACTTTATTTATATTAAAATCTTGAGTTTTGTTACATGTTAAAATACTTATTTTTGCAAATATTTTATTCTAAATATAGTTTTTTAAGTAATTTTTTTATAATTTGGAATTTGAGAAAATAATTCTCCACTGACGCCACCGTGACAGTTAATGATATAAAAATTACACAAGGAGTTAAGTCATCTTTGTATAGAGATCTCATGTAATTAAATACAGTTTCTGAAATATCAAAAAAACTTCTTGTGTTCCGTTTAATCACAAACGAGGCCCAATTGAAGGTGTTAACCTTGGCTCTTCTCATTAGTTGCGGCACCGAATTCTATTATTTCTTTTATTTCTGGTGTGTTTATATTTAATAATTTATTACATATATTAACCACGAATGCTGAAAAGAAATGAAAAATTATAATAGTACGGTATTATTGTATAGGTACATTATATTCGAATCATAAGGTGTATCGATTATAATGGACGTATACCGATAACACTAAGGAGGTTATGGTCTACGTGCGATTTGTCTGACCAGCTACTAATTCAGTTAATAGTCCATAGGTAAGGCTAATGGTACAACGTGTAAGGTCTATGTTTTAGACCAACTTAACCATGGTAGTCGGAATGAACGGGTGCATTCTTCGGGATTTCTATGAAACTTCTCTTGGGAGAAGCGCTCACTTCCTATGTACCAATTATTACGTGCAAGGAAATATCTTTCGTTTAATATCGCACCACGTTTATACATCACTGTATTACTACCCGCGGTCAGTGATAATCTTCGTCGGAAATTATTTGGATGGAAAATTAAATATTAACGATTTACATTCGATATTGCCCCGTCTGCTCGCGATTTCGGCATCGGAATTGTACTGTATCAACGAGCTGCCGTTAGAGATACACATAAGCGAGGACGATTGATCGGTCAGAGGGAGTTACGTCACGGCGTAATAGCCGAAAATACGTATTTATAGCCGCGGAAACCACTGCGTGCGATATCGGAAATTTTGAGTTATTTTATTTACGTATTATTTACTTTTAACTTAAGTGACTGGTAAACAACACGAGTGGTGCTAAGCAAACGGGCCAAAAATGCGCGCGCTTGTGTGTGTGTGTTAGAGCAACGGCGTGCGCTCAGCGTGTGCGAATAGTCGCGGCGACGACGGTATGGCAGTCCGATGGGAAATCATCCAAGATGTTACAACACGAGTTTTTTTTTCCCAATTGTTAGACTCTAAACCTAATGGACTGAAATAAAAACAACGCTCTGCGCTGGGACCCATTGCCGTCGCCTCCGCGGTTCTCGTTTCAACAATACACGACAACGACTATGTCGATGGAGATCGATAAGAAAATAATTTATATATCATTTAATCCATAAACGAGTGGCGGCTAACGTCAGTAAATTTCAATCTTCTCCACGCACTCCTCCCCATATCCTTCCCACGATATCTTTACGTCTTTGAATTCCTCTGCATTGTGTGGATAGTGTTACATTTTATACTGTTCCTTCGTACATGCTCCTTCACCCTAACGGAATTCCGTGTACATATACATTATAATAATATAACGATTTTTAAAGTGATAAAATCGGAACTCGTGCACGCTCAACTGGGCGTAAAAATCCACTCGGAACCGTACTATTGGCATCGTATACAACAGTCTGTGGTCTGCGCCCCCTCCCCTCTGGAGATCCACGGCACTCATGTCAGACTTACGTCTGCAACGCTATCGCCTTTCTGGTCGTACACGTATACATATGCTCAAATTTTATCAGAGTAAATGAAAAAAAAAAAAATGGTTATTGAAACAATACGTTCATGTTTTTAAACTCGAGCGATCCCTGACTTCAAAGATTAGTAATAAAGAAATCTGAATATATCAAAAAGTTGAGATCTATTGGTGTACACGATACGTCCACGTTTGTATGTGTACATGGTATTATACGTATTTGTGTGTTTGCATACCTGTTAGTCCGACTTTTCCTCTCACGTTCGACTTCTTCTCGCCTCGCGTTTTTCGTCGACGTACCCGGCTTACATCTGGCCCGGTCGTTCAACTTGAGCCACACCCGCACGTAGCAGAAAGCTATGATCAGAAACGGCAGCACGAATTGTAATATGGCAGTAATGGCGCCGAATATCTGCAAAGAGAAAAAAAGTCAAACGAATTACAATTATGGACAATTGTCTATAGTCGTTTTAAACAACAATTCTTATTATGGGAATGTCGCATGCATAACCTATGCATAAAAGCAAGCGCAACCATATGTAATAATAATATAATATACAAAAAGTGTTTCTTGAGCATAATAATTTGGCGTTCGACTAGAAACTGAAAACAGACCTATGAGAACCGATTTTGGAACTCAAACCTTTGTGAAATAATAATAGTCTAACCTTTCAAGGAGCTTTTAATACACATTTAAAAAATAAAATCAGAATCAGAACTTCGGTCGAAAAAACTTTTATAAATAGTGTATTTAAAAAAAAAAAATTGTCAGTTTTTATTATTTGCACGGTTTGTATTTTTCTTATAAAATATTATTTATATTCATCCAACTAAATAGAGGATAAATATTTAGATTATACAAAGATGAAAAATAATAACATCAAAATATATGTAAGTAACTACACTGTAAAAGTACTAAGAAGTTCAACACGAGTAACCGACTAGTAGTTCCGACTCAAGATAAGCCAATATATAACCTCATATCATTATACATGTTGAGAGGGCTAAAATTTCTTAACAGCATAATAGGGATGCTGACTTTTCACATTAAGCCGTGAGGTGGAAGGTCAGAAGGATTCAAAGAATTTAAAATTCCTTGAGAATATGGTAGTGCAATGTATCCTCAATATTACACACCGCATCTACTATACTATTTGATTTGACTGGAAATTTTCTATAAAAATTAGTTTATTTATTTTATTCACTGTATCATTTCTATGTGACACTATTGCTTGCCCTTGGACAAAACCAGTGATTATTTCTCTCTAATACATTTTTAAGACCCGGTTATATTGTATCTATTAAAGTTCTAATCAAGAGACTATACGTCACAATCTAACGTTAAGATCAATTTCAACCTCACTATTGTTAGTGCCAGGAGAGGTAATTTTTCCTTATTAAAGTTTGAGTAGTAGTTACAGAAAATCATTGTTGCTCAAATTGGTTCTCATATTTGTTCGGAAATTGAGAGTTTCACCACAATATAGATTATAGGAAATTATTGTTCTTTGAGTAGGCCTTTTGTTTTTATAAGTTATAGAACACAATGTAACATAATTGAAACATCCGTCTGAGAGACTTAATTATTACCTGCGTATATAGCATTTATATATTGTTCCATATATTTACATATACTTAAATATTGTTACGATGAAAATTTGGAAAACCGTATATATTGTTATTGTAAACAGTTTATGAATAAATAACATGTCAGCTTTGGAATGTTTGACACACATACTCATGCATACTGCATATAATAACATATATTTATGTGTGTGTGTGAGGTTACGATTGATAATAATATAATAATAACTATAATACCCTTAATCTTTTGAAAAACAAATAGCTTTAGAATGTTTTTTCTCAATAGAAAATGCGTGAGTGCATCACGTTTAGATTTTACGGCTTAAAAGTATTTTAAGCTCGTATGCAAATTTGTTTTAAAATAGTACCTACCGCTGTTATATTACACAGTAATTATGTATGGAAACAGATTAACGTAGGAATTCATGTGTAGTAAACGAAAACGACGAATATAAAATACAATATAATAATACTACAACTTTACAATAGTAATACATAGTATATGTATGCCTAGCTATGATATACGAGTACTTGCTATAATTTGAAAATAAAAATGTACATACAGAGAAAGCGTCATATATTCGATCCAGAAGAAACCAATAGTTGCTTATAAAATTAATTTTATTGTCATCGTAAATAAAAATTTCATGTTCCAGCAAAATATTGATCTACAATTATATAGTGTGTACAACACATTATTACATTACTCGAAGAACGTGCAAAATCAATAAAAAAAAGTAGTTATACATAGCCCATTCCTTTCATAGTGGGCTTTTAATTTTGAGTCCCGGTTATAAACAAATGTACACAAAACGATAATTATTACTCTATTTCGTATGCACATTTTCAACATAAACAGTGTATTACCATTGTGTTTCAAATATTGGCATACGAGAAAACGTATATTATCCATGTGCTCATCATACGCCCGTTGAGTATAGTGGTCGAACTATCCGAAGGTTTTTAGTGAAAATAAATAATCACAATAATAAGCAGATTGGATTATAGTGTGAATAATTTCTGTCTATGTGCTTAATTGTGTTACTACAACGCTGTTCCCTACAATTATCATCAACGCAGTGTAAACTACGTCAACTGCGGATAATATTATTAAGTTTAAACTGTACATATTATACAAACGGTGGAAAGGAAATGTCATTACTGTTAAACGCGTCGGAAAACTACGTTTCGAGTATTGCGGTGCGCCGTCGTCACAAATCTGCAACACATCACGAGCGGTGCCAGACGTTGTTTTATAGATATATAATAATAATAATGATAATAATAGTAGAACAAAGAACACAGGAAATTGAGAATGCCAGAACCATAGTATGATATCGTGACCATATACTCGTACATTACTTTGTAATACATATATGCTCATCGCGTTATGTTCAGAGGTCATTTTAACGTGTAAGTTGTTCTATCTTCTAAAAGTTGTGGTGTAATCATTCGAACGTGATTTTCTTTCGGAAAATTATAATGGTTGTATTCGAAACGTTCAATCGTTATAAAATAAGAACTTATTATTTTCAATTTTCTAATGAAAACATAAAAGTTCAGTTAAATTTTGTATAATTGTGTAGTTCTTACCACTCGTGAGTTTTAATAAGAACGTGTGTTAGCGCCGGCGATATCGGTTTTTGGTACCCAGTTACATATGATGGGTAGCGTCACACACCGACTGGTTTGAAATTAATACCGCGAATACGTTATATAAATCATAATTTTAATTAGGTTTAATATAATATTTTCATCGTTTTTCGTCGTTATTGTGAGGATAGGTAACCGAAAAGGCCGATGTGTTTGTGTATTATTGTAATATTCGTGTGCTAGATATTTATATTTTCTTGTCTCGCGCAAACCACCGTCCAAGAACGTTACGAGTCTTTTCATTTTTATATTATTATGTGAATATGTAATACTATTAATATATTGTAATACTGAGACGGTCGAATTGCCAATAATTTGAATTAAAATATGATATCACGTACGTGAATTGTCGCGAACTATGATACTTATTATTTATTTTTGGGTTAAAAGGGCAATATTTATATTTAATTATTATTAGTATTTATAACTAAATTACTGTGCTGTGCCATTATAGAGCCAGTTTTTTTAATAGTTATACACCCAACCTATATAATATATAAAATATATATATATATATATATATATATGAATTTTACATCATATACTTTAACAGTTTTTACCGAAGATCCCAACCTTTTCTGTCTAGTTATTCGTTATACAACCGGCCAGGTATTTCATGTTACTGTAGACCAAACCTACATATTTAACTGGGTGACAAAAATTACAATCCATAAAGTGAATCATCGAAATTTCGGTACTAAAAATTTGATTGTGTTCATCACCTCAGGAAATATTGCAATGAAAATATTCTCGTGGACACTATAATAACATCGAAAAACCAGATGAGGTAATTTCAATAATAGGTATTATTTTTTATACATAAACCTAAGTTAATACAGAAACTGTTTTTTGTATTTATATGAAAAATAAAGTGATTTTTAATTAATTTAAAAAAATTGATAAAAGTGCTATTTATCGGACTTAATATATATATTTATATACTAGTAATATCTCATAATATCGTATACGAAATATTATACAATATCTCTACTGTGGCATTTTTGCCAGTGACGTACATAGAGCATGGTGAACTGTACCTAAATCAAAGCCATCAATCGTGATAAGGAACAAAATTGCCTTCGAGACATACTTTTATTGGTCGATTTTTTAAAGTTTCCCATGGTTGCTAGCGAGATTTATTCCATGTCATGTTATAGTATGCATATATTATATCACACTATGGCTACGCAAATATTTCTTTCGATTTCGTATTTCGAACGACTCGCACTTTCGTCATACAAAGGTGATTAATTATACAAGAGTGTAATACGAATAACTTAAAATAATTTTATTTTTCAGGAGAGTTGCATGCGTTTATACACAACGCGTTTAGCAATACCTCTGTATATGTTTAAATACAAAGATCCCATTTCGTAATTAGCTCGACGAAAGTGAGTTTGTGAAGATTTGTCGACTACCTCGGCAAAATACACGCATGGACAACAAAAATCAAAATACATATTTGTTAACGTTAATATGAATTTTATTTTAGGATAATGTACATTATTATTGTGTTCTGTGTCTACGATAAACACGAGAAAACGAAATTAAAATGGCACTAAACGATAGCAGCGAAGGGATTTACAAAATGCGTGATTTGGACATAGATAAATGTGATTATGTTTTCAGCACTACGAGCATCTAAGTAAAACATGTATAATATACATGACTAATAGTATTATTACTATTATTACTACTATTATGGACGTACTTCGTAACAATTCGGGAGGTACTCGTGTATACGTGATAAGCGCCCATAACGATCGTGAAGGCGTAACAGTCGCATTATACGCTGCAATAGTACATAGGTCATATTATAATACGTTGCGAATATATTAGAAGAAAAACTTGAAAAAATATCACCTTAACTCAAGTTATGTACCCATGTATATATTTACTTATTTTTGCGTTTAGAATAGGAGGTATGATGTATAAACCACAAGGTGGGTAAAGTGTGGTCAGCTCTTTATACAAGTTTTTCCTCTACTGTGAACCAGGGAACAAAAGCATGGATGATATTTTTGACGATCCAATATAATTATACGAGTAGAATATTTTATAACAGAGGTGGTGAATCTACGGTATGTATGCCAAAGGTGTCATTTTGACCAAATTTCAATTGCGAAAAAATTAAAATTATTAAAAATATTAGTACAAAAAAAAAAAAAATTATGCTATTTATAAAATGTTAGTTATATGAAAACCAGAGAAATAAATGTTATACATTTTAAAAATGATAATATTCCTTATAATTTCAATTTTTTCGTTCACTTATGCTTGTGAAAGTTTATTCTTCATAACGAATTTAATTAAATCGAAGATAAGAAATGTTTTAACCGATGAAACATTTTCTGTTTGTGTTTCACTAAAAATGACAAAGTACTCTTCTGACGTCAAAAGAAACAGCATAAAATTGTTAAATATAAAACATCAAGTTTAAGGGCATTTAATGAAACATAATTTATGAAGTAATAAATAACTACTTAATATAATAATAATATACTTTAACTACTTAATAAAAATAACGTAATAAATGTGTAATATTATTTTCATATTTAGAAAATACAATTTCTTTTGACTATGTGAACGATTTTAAAAACTATGATTGGCGAACTTTGGTACTTGACCCAAAAAAGGTTTACCATCCCTGATATATAATATAACGGTTGCGGAATAGCAATAACCCTCACGTGAAATGCACTCAATAAACTCGAAATTATACGACGATATACGATTTAGATAGGTTTTGTGTTGCATCCCGGAGTAGTTTTAAATACCCGATACTTGGGTAGCATTATTAATATGATAATGTATTTCAAGCAAACATTTCTTTGGACCGTAAATATACCGGAGTGACTGGTACCCAGTCCTTAGGCTCAGATTGCAGTGTAAAAGGTAGAAGAAAATGTCGGTTGTGGATAGTAATTTATACCACGTGAAAGATGGTCGAATTGAAGCAAAAAAATATCGAATACATAGTGTAACAAAGATCACCCATTAATTACTAACAAACCAAATATCGAACTAACCTTGCAGACATATACTTTCCTTAAATAGATTTTGAATACTATAAATTATAATATATGATTTGGTAACATAACAAATCCATCGAAACAACATCAATTAGACGTAAGGATGCGATTAATATTTGGCTCCTAACTGGTGAGCGACGAGCGGTGACTAAAGCCTAAATAAAATTCTATTGCCAATTAATGATCGATGACAATTAAATAATACTATCAGGTTTTTTAACAATTTAAAAAGAGAATAATTATACAGTGCTTCATACGTAAAGCGAACGTTTGACACGTTTCTGATGATTTTATGCGTGAAATAATTCTTTTTAATAAATTAATAACATTTTTTCGCTGTTTTTATTACCGTATAACGCTCAATGACACTTATTTATACTTTAAACTTATTTATTACACTAAATTATATTTACTTCGCTGGTGGTCACCTATGGTGTCTACGGCACAATTTCACGTAATTTACGTGCACGCTTGCGATGTTTCGGGAGGGTTTATAGCGTTTTCTACAGATGTCATCAATGGTATTGTAAAAAAAAATGCGTAACACTATAACACAACGTTGGAATTTCGACGAAAAAAACCCTCCCTGTAATTTCCAACCAACTCGATATAGTGTATGGAAATTTTAAAAACTCAAATCCTTTTTCCTGAACTATGATCAATCTACTCCACGTGCAAAAGTGACAGCAGTTTTAAGAGTACTATATGGTTTTTTTTTATGTTTTATTTTACTTTCACGTGATATCGGGGACAGCCCAGGGGAATTGTAAATATCGGATACGTGCGCACAGGGGACTGTACATATTGAATTTGAGTTGCGAGATTTTTACCGGTGCGTTCTTGGTGACAAGGTTGACGAGGGAACATTGAGTGGCGGAAGATTATTGCATCGGGAGAGCGGAGGATAGGACCGTACGCGTGTGCGTTGGTTTTTGATAAAAACAAACCGTCGGACGGGATTTCTTCATGCCGCGACCGGCCGGATGTGATTCGTCCGCAGGGACACCGATCGACGTGCCGTATCGGACCGCTCTTCCGTCACGTTGACGCAACGCCGCCGCCATGGAAGCACAGTGTGAATTACATGCAAACAGATAAGCACGGAGGCATGGAAGGAAGCGTACAAATTCGTCTTACATATGGTTATGTTTATGTAATGGTCATGGAGACTGATCCTTAAAACAAAAATAATATTTTTTTCACCAATATTGTATTTTTTCGGTAGCGTTTTTTTTTTCCATCCGTCGACGCGTCGGCTCGCGCTCCACAACAATGAGCTTTTAATTAATCCAACGTCCCACTTAATCGCTTAGCGATTTATCAGCAGCTTTATACGTCACCGTGTCGATCGATAGTAGTCTAAATGGGTGTATTTTTATGTCTTTGGAACTGCGTGTTTTTCGTCATTTCGTTTTCATATCATGTACATCGTATGATCCGGCAATCGTTGCAGTGTGTACGTGTACAAAAATATATTGTAACAGTCACTTCGTCTTGAAACGTTGTGTTGCCGAATTCATTACAATATAGTAATGTAAGTAGGTATGTGAATACGAATCCGGTGTAAAAATGATAACAATATGGATTTGGCGTTCGATGATTTATAGGCTCCAATAATCTCGGCTTCCGAAAATATGTCGTTAAAATGCGAGTCCTTCTAGGAAAAAAAATAAAACTTGGCAAGAGGCGAACCTCGACCAGATCAATTTTACGGAGCCTATACTTTCTTGTTTTTTTGCGTTGAAATCGATACCAAAACCATATGTAAGGGTTACATTTTGAAATATAAAATAAATCTACCGATTTTAATATTAAATCATGGATTTAAATAAGGACATCTTAGGTTAGCGTCATAAAAATAGTGTAGTTATGGCGACATTTTTTAAGTTGAAGCATACCGATCTTTTAGATAAATGAAAAGGAGACTATTCCACTTGAATGGTTAATATTTGGAATGTTACGGTTTTTATTAACGAAAATGTGATGATACAAAGTTAAGGTTAGGTGTTCAAGTGCGTCATTTTACAGTGCAAAAAATATTTACCACACATTTTAAATTCATACCATTATAAAAACCTTTAATTAAAGCGCGTTATTAAATAGATACGGTAACTACGATATTCATAATATATATTAAAACAAGAGTCCGATAGCGTCATGACTACACGTTTTAATTATTTTGCATAAAACATTCATTATATTGGTGTAGAAGTTAAAACTAATCCATGTTTCAAAATATTGAACTTTATCAAATTAAAAACATTAATTTTTGTTATTTTGTGCATTTTTAACCATCCAATTATATTCTTTAAGATTTTTGATTTCTTCTCTTTGCGATTGGTTTACAAACATTTTCCCGAAAATCGATTGACACTCGATTGATAAACGTTATCCTTCGATAACTGTATATATACGCGGTCTTCGGACATCTTCAACAGTCCAATTACAGTTTTAGAAAACGTTTTAATTATTTGTAATAAATACGTTTATTTTCAAATTCCACGCTGAACTTACCGTATTATTGAACTATTATGAAACAGTGCACAAATAACCATTGTTACTTAATTTGGTGAAGCATTTTTTATTTTATATCTGTATAGCCAAAGATGATACAAAATGTTCATAACATTTTATTTTCATTTTTTAATGAGGTAAACATTAAACATTATCTGAACACGTGCACTTCGAAGCCAGTTAAAAATCTTACTTCTTATACGTGATTCATAAATTGTGTTAAATTCGTTACCTGTGATTATGCTAGCAGTATATTTTTACACGTATAGATAGATAACGGTTAAAATATACCAAGTAATAAACTTACAAAAAAATTCAATTTAGTTTTTTATTATGTAATTTTATTCGTTTTATCAAGAAACGTCTGATAAATCAAGTATTTAATTGAATGATATTTATTGAAGTGCATTTGGATACACAATTTTTTTTGTTATTTCTTCTGGTACATTTACAAATAAATCAGTTTTTCCGACGCTTGAACATGCCACATATAGCTATCCATGTGAGAAGTATAGATTTTCCAAATTCAGTCCAAACACTTGTAATGATTGTCCTTGTGATTTGTTGATGGTCATTGCAAAGACGAGTCGCTCCGGAAACTGCAAACGTTTGAATTTGAAAATCATATAGGATCATATGTTGAAATCATTGGGATCCGTGGTAACAGCACATCTTCGCCTTAAAACTTTCCGTTTAAAATTGTAGCTTCGATAATTTTGTTCATCAACTTTTTCATTAAACCTCTGGTACCGTTACAGAATCATGGTGAATCAGTATTCCGTAAAATAATGAAGGGAACGCCAAATTTTAATGTTAGAACGTGCGGTGGCATGCCTGGTAAATCAAGTGAATTTAAGAATTCATTTGGATATTTGACAACTTCGTCTTGATTCATTACTTTATCGATGGACTGGTACGATATCGTGTCGCCTGGAATTTCATTTAGATTGGTAATATTGATTGCATTTACATCCTAGTTTTTGGTTTCCAATATAGCTCGTGCACCGTCTATATATGCAACCATCTATAAACAAAAATATCTAACGTAAATCTCAAAATGTCTGTTTGGGCATCTCCCAGGGTTGGGCCAATATTTTTAAAATTTATCCTATCTTCTGCCCGTAGATCTAATATATCTTTGTATCAAATTTAGTCGCAATCGGTCCAGTCGTTTAGGAATGCATAAAGGACAAACAGACATATATCCCCTATTTCAACCCCTTACAGTTCTTTTTTAGTATATTTATGTATACTTATAGTCCATTTTTTCGTAGTGAATTTCAAAACATCTCCAAATAGTTTTATTGGTTGTTTCACGTTTTTTTTTTTTTTTTTTTGGAATAAGAAAGAATCATATTTTAATAATGTTCCACGTTTTTGATTGATTTTTATATTTCTTTCTGCTATACAATATTGCCAAGCCAATACCAACACTTGAAAGTATTAACATTATAGATTATTTTATTCTAACTCATGTGTATCGTACAGTAAATAATAATATTGTGACATTAATGATGCGTGATGATATAAATGCGACGTTATTATCGCGTTATTTTTATTGCCGTAATCTGACGAGTCACCTCCGGAAAGTGCATTTAATTTAATTTTTGAAAGTATCAGAAGAGATCAGTGCATTTTTTTGTCCATTGAAATGAGCCTATTTTCAATAAGTGAAATTAAAAGATTCATGTCTAATCCTATGTCTAATTCTACATTAATTTTAGGTTAAACCAAGTCTTCCTCTATCGATATGTTGACTGTTAATACTTAATACACAAATTACGAATAAATGAAATAAAACAATAATCGATCGCGTATTTAATTACCGCGTGTGTGCTCTCTATGTATTATTTCAATACATTTCGACAGTAAGTTCTTATCACACAGTAAAGTTAAGTTAAGTTTTTGAAATGTACCACGTTAATTTTACTGCGCGACACGCGTTTGTTGTGATTTATTAATATTAATGTACTTTAACAAAATGCACTGTAAAATGTTGGTTATATTGTCGCGTGATAAAATCACGTCTATGCGTTCCTACATTAAAAGTAATATAGTTGTCGAATTGCACTATACAGGTCAATTCTGATGTTGCGGCAGGAGGTTGGATAAAAAATACCTACCAAAACATTTTCTATTATCAATAAACTTTTTACTCATAGAATTATTATTAAAATAAAATTTTATCTTCTTTAGAAATATATCTTTGGGATTTGCTAATTTAAATTTCTAGTCTCTCATATGTTACTAAGCAAACGTCAGAACAACAATAGCAACAAATTCATTCTGAAATACTAATATTTTCGAATATTCCTGTATACATAAAACCCGGTTGTACTCTTAATATTTGAGAAATTCTAAACACGGGAATTTTTAGTTGAATTTAATATTAATACTTGTTATATGTAACATACGTGTACAGAAATTTGGAATTTCGACGTAATTTTTATTTTTTCGGATTAGCGCAATTGCACACGTCTCGGAGTTCAAATAAAAATTTAAAAGAAAGTATAAAAGCAATAACGTTAATAAAAAAAAAAGCGTACTGGTATGAACCACGAATATATATTTATATACTTATTCCATGGCTTATTAACATACTTATTTACATATTTGTGTATTATTAAAGATAATAAATTCGTACTAAAGTACCTACGAGTGTGATTCTATAAAAGGAGGCACAAGAAAAATATAATCAATTTTTCATCAAGTGGCGGAAAAATTGATGCAAAAAGTTAAGTATGAATGGGAGAGGTCAAAAGGTGCTATAGGGATAGAAATTTTATTAAGAGGTATTTTTTGAAAGTTCAGGTTAAAATATTTTCTGATAGCTAGTTATTCACCAAAGGGGTCCGTGAGTCACGTGCTCGGTTGATCTCGGAGATTTTCAAAATATTTCATCGCCACGCATCACTTAAGATATCAGTACTTCGTATTATTTGTATGTGTATACATATATATAAGTTCAAAATATTAAAGTAATTTATTTGAGCTCATGTACACCACCGTGTTTCGTCATTATATATATTCACGTGAGAAGAAAAAAAGAAAAACTGGTTACAACAACAACACAAGGTCATATAATATTTTTCTAAACAATTGTGTTATATTAAACACATTTTAAAATCTAATAAAAATGAGATTTTTACCCGGACGACGAGGCTCGCCAATGAAAATCCATCATTCTTCCTTTAGTTTATCACTCGTTTTTGTTATACATTTAGGTACACAATGCTTCTTTATAGGGATTACGCTCGTTATTACTATTAAACAAATAAACCAATAGATCAAATGTCTTCAACCCGCGGCCAAATTTTTGAGATCCGTGACTATATTTTAAGTACTCATATACTGTGTAAGTTTTTGAATTTCGATAAAATAATAATGGCTATAAGGCATTGATATTAAAATAATATTGGGAAATATGTGACAAAATAAAATAAATTACCTGCCTACAAAAAATGTTCAACTTTAAATTGATTAATCAAATTATTTTGTAAAATTAATTAATTAATTTATAGTTGTGATAATAACAGTTTTTGTTTAAATTTAAATCATAAACGTTATAGTAATGAAACTCCTTTTTGTTTAAAATGCATTATTTTAATACAAATTTCTGTTAGATTTAAATAAAAAAAATAAAACTATGTGGCCTGCTACATAAAAAAGTCGAAAACTACTGAAATATATTAAAACAAATTGTGGAAAAGTTATAAATTATAATAATTACATTATGTATATATGCGAATGCGTATGGGATATTTTATTGTTTTTAATTTTTTTTTTTCATTTACCCGTAAAACGGCATATTTAATCACGTCAATCGTGTTCTTATATTTTGTCCTTACCACAAAAAAGGTTATGTGTACAGCGTGTGTGGTTCTAACGTAGTACAATGAAAAGAAAAGTTTTGAAAAGTCACGGTAAATTATGGGGTGAAAGTGTACGTAGTTGAAATATCTGTGGCATTTTGAAGTTTGTTTTACAACCTAATCCCGTCGAATTGGACAACGGCTTATAACTTTAATCGTAAAAAAGTAAATAAATATAACACTACGACGGCGATTCTGTAGGAAAACACATTGTTTGTTATGTATTTATTTATTTTTTCTGTTCTGTTTTTATTAATTAAAATGTTGATGATATGTATAATCATACAAGAGAAACAAAACTACTAGCGATAAAATAATAAATATTAATACAGTTACATTTTATGAATATACATACACATCCAACAATAACATTTTAGTACGACTGTAATATATATTTGTTATTTTTTATTAGTTTGTAGGAAGATTATTTCCCTGAAATCCAAACGATTTAACTGAAACGTATTGGCTATAAATATAAAAATATTTTACTTAGAATAAGTTGTTTGGTTTTTTTTTGCTTTTGTTAGCTTCGATTATATCAATAATAACAACTTGTAAGCACGGAGGAGGAAATCAATGTTTTATAATGTGTAACCGCAATGAAATATAATATTTGTCTAATTACAATTATTAAAGGCCAGTTCACACTAATCAAAGTGACCCCATTCAAAAACCAAGAATCAGTGGATCGGATTCTATTTTGATAATATAAACACACCCCACGTACATGTGACTATCTCGAACAAGTCAGATTGTCGAAGCCATGTCAGCATTTATTAATTTGAACGAAACTCATGAAGTTTTGTGGAAACAATATAATCTCTAGCTTTGTTTTAGCTGGTATTGCTTCTAGGACAAACATATTTTGTTTTTAAATACGAGTTTACATTTTTTTTTTTTTTAAATATTCATTCAGTCATTCAACCTTATATTGTTCATGAAATCTAATCGATCTTCCATTCCGAGCTCCGTTTACAATGTATTTGATAATATTCTAAAACATTACGCCTGGCAATCCAACCTCCCACCTATATTTTTCTTTTATTTTTACAACCAGAAATTATTCGATTTGCATACTTTTGAGCAAAAACTACGTCTGCTAATTCTAGCTTCATTTCGGTTGCTGATAAAAGATAAATGAACAATCATTTTGTAATGCAGACACTGCCATCAGTGATCGAATTAAAGTTACACTGATTCGTGGTTCTTGGATTTAATTAGTGTAAAGTAGTCTTCAGGTACTCGTTTATTCAAAAAATTAAATCAAATAAAGATAGATACTAATATATGCATAGGCGCTGCCAAGAATTTTGTCAGGGGGGGGGGTTGAATTATGCTTAGTACATACGCTGATTTTTAAATAATGCATAAATTATTTAAGTTGACTAAATTTTCAAGTCTTATGACAAAACAAAATTATTTCCGTTTTTCTCAACGGCTATATAGTTATACATATTATTAAAAAATCTGATAATGATGATAATAATATAATAATAGCCTTTATCCTAAATTTTTAAATTTTAATATTATTTTTTTTTTAAATACAGGGAGTGGAAATGCACCCCTTCGCAACCCTATCACGGTACCTATTGGTATATTTTATCAAATATAATATTGTATACACGTATTATCTCGATAAAACAAATCGGTAATGGATTTAGTGTGGTGGAGGTGGGTTGAAGGTTGCTTCAAGAATCCACAGTTCCGCGTATTGAATAGTTTTTTGTGAATTAAATATTGAACAAACAATTTTACTCAAACATAAATATCCTCTTGCAATTATTCTCTGTGCTTCCAGTTTCTAACCACTGAAAGGTTGTTTTTAAGCTCAAAGTGGTTAAACAACTATATATGCGCTATTCAATAATTGAGTTTACAATAAAAAGATTGACGTAGTTGTCAATGAGTTTGATAGAAAAAAAAAAAGGAGAATGCTGAGTTAGAGAACTGGTCAATATAAATTCTAATCATTTAACTATTAATTTAACTTATTTAATTTCTGTGGTGTATTGAAAAAAAATATTAAAAATTTCTCCACTTCCTTCATCTTCAAGTACTTTTAGCCCTCAATTTATTCTTCCTTGTCGTTCTCTCTTTACTTTGGATGACGTCAGTAAAGCTTTGTGTTCCTTCTGAAACATTAAATCCATTGGTCCTGATGGCCTACAAGGTCACTACTTATTTATGTTAAGAGATGCCATTGCTTGACCCCTATTTCTTCTTTTTCGTATGTCTGTTGAGTCTGCTGTTTTCCCCGCTGCTTTAAAAATTGGTTCCATTACTCCTCTCCTTAAATCAGGTGATCCTAAAGTTGTCTCTAACTACCGTCTAATTACCATGTTTTCTAATCTCTTTAAGCTTCTTGAATCCATTGTCCTAAAATCTATACGTCTCCCTCTGAATCATATCCTTGTTGATGAACAACATGGTTTTTGATCAGGTCGTTCCACCACAACTTGTAATTTAGCGCTCACTTCTTACATTTGCGACTCTTTCCACGCTCGCTCACAAGTAGATGTCATTTATACGGATTTTTCCAAAGCATTCGATCTTGTGGAACACTCTCTCCTTATTAAAAATTTAAGCCATCTTGGTATCGGTGATCCGTTACTCTCTTGGCTTACCTCCTACCTGTCTCACTGTTATCTCTATGTCTCTATCCTTGGTTCGTCATCAACTCCCTTCGTTTCTTCTTCCGGTGTGCCTCAAGGGGCTGTCCTTTTCCCTCTCCTTTTTGCCCTCTTTGTTAATTCTGCTCCTTCTGTTCTTCGTCATGCCAAACTCCTGATATTTGCTGATGACATAAAATTGTACCTCCAAATTAACTCTATTAATGATTGTTTCCTTCTCTAGCAAGATCTTACTAATTTAGTTTCATGGGGTGAGTCCCTCGGTCTCTCCCTGAACATTTCTAAATGTTTTGTTTTTTCCTTCTACCGTACCCACTCTCATATTTATTTTCCTTTCGTCATTCATGATATTCCTGTTTAACAAACAAGCAAATCTACCCGTGACCTTGGTTTCACGTTTACTCGTGACCTATTTCCTACTATACATATTGAGAATATGTGTTATAGGGGTCTTAAAGTTCTTGGTTTTGTCCTCAGGTCCTCTGCTACGTTCCAACTTTTATCCCCTCTTAAATCCCTTTACTGTGCTCTGGTTCGTCCTCTGCTTGAATACGGCAGTGTTCTTTGGGATCTCTCTACCGCTTGTGCCAGCGCTTCTATCGAGCGTGTCCAGAGAAAATTCCTCCGAATTGCTGCCTATCGTCTTAATATCGCTCATCCTCTTCATGATTACACACTTGTTTTTCACGCCCTGAATATTTCTTTGCTAGCCAACCGTCGGCATGTATCTAATCTCTCCTTCCTTTCCAATCTTCTTTCCGCCAAAATTGATTCTCCTTTTCTCTTATCCCAAATTAATTTTAGATCCCCATCTCGTACCACTCGTTGTTCTGACCCCTTCCACATTCCTCGCTACTCTTCTAATTATCTTGATAATTCTCCTCTTGTCCGTCTTATGTGAACAGCAAATAATGACCCCTTCTTTTCCTTTTAATTATAACTTTTATTATTATTTATTATTATTATTATTATTATTTTTATCTTCTCTCTAGCTATATCTATCTTTAAGTGTTAATATTATTATCTAATTATGTATTGTTCTTATCATATCTATTGTAATTTGTACATTGTCCGTTATTTTTATAAATAAATAAATAAATAAAAATATTTATACATTTTAGATACAATTATGTATGTTGGTAATTTGTATTGCTTATAATTTTAAAATTGTTTTGTACTCTATATACGTCTTATATGGTAATAAAACACAAATATGTTAGAAAATTAGCGTTAATTATTTTGCTAAATATTATCATTGATATTTATGAAGTTAGTGAATAATGAAATTCATATCCTTCTAGAGAGTAAACAAAATACTTTCACGTGACAAAACTGATTAGTTGAATTGATTTTGTTTTCTGAAAATTTGAATCAATTAAATTTGTTTTACATCAAAATTATAAATTAAGAAATAATTTTAGCAAAATTGTACCCACCAAGAAAAAATACTAGATTTGTCACTGAAATGATTATAGAATTTTTTGTACTACGAAAAGCCGTCAGCGCTATTTGTATATTACCCATATACGACAGCGCTTCCCAACATTTTTCGTTCATATATTCGTCGTTTCAAAACGCTTATTTTTAATAAATTGTATAGCGATTTGTTTATATAAATCGTGTATAGTTGTCGGCTGAATTATATCCGGTTTCGTGTCTAACAGCCGTGACCGGGGTACAAATTATTCTAAAAACCACAAAATGAACTCCGTTTAGAACTTTATTTATTTTCGTGCTATTTGTATACGAACGTAAAATATTTACAATTATTGATGTTAAGTATAATAGATATAATTTTCCACTAATAAGTATTGTAAAAAAATATGCAGGTCAAAATCAAACTGATTGTTGTGTTATAGAAATCAACAAAACAAAATAATATTAGTTCATCACGTTTTTTGACAGTACAGATATTAGTCAATTAATCAATTTTATGTTTTTTGATTTTTATTTTTTTTTACGCATTCGATCACCGAGACAAGATGGAAAATGATTATAAATCTATGGTGGTTGAATTAAAATATGACGGACAAGCTATGATGAAGAGTATATAATCAAGTTATGTCACGGTTGTATAATACAATTTTTTTGGTGAATGGTTAATTATTAAGTAAAATTAAATAAATTATTATTAACTGATAATTAAGTGTACGATTTATTTAGCAAGAATTAAATTTAGTTAGAATAATTTAGATATAGTTAATTGTATAGTTAATATTAGTTAGTTGTAGATTGACCATAACATTTAGTTTTTTGATATTAAGTTAAATTATATCAATAATTGTACAGCTTATAATTTAATTTAAGGTTTATTTATTTGTAGTTAACTATAATTTAAATTATTTAGCATTAATTAACTGTATTTAATATTAGTTAGCAGTAGTTTGATCAAACAATTTAGTTTTATAATAAGTTAAGTTAAATCAAAAAGATAATTTTTACCTAAGATTTTAATGTATGATTAATTTAGTAGTATTCAACTGTAGTTAATATAGTTAATATTAATTAGGATTAGTTTGATCATAGAACTAAGTACTATGATTACTGATAAGCACAAAATAGGGTCGGTAATTTGTCTCACTGTTTTAGATTTAAAAGCTTATAATATCTGTAAAATTGTGTTTTTATTAGAAATAAAACTAACTGCTCATCAGTTATATATTTTATAATAAACATTTCATTGAAATAATTTGATAAATTGATAAACTTCAAATAAGTGATAATGAGTAATGTTACAATATTGTCTATGACGTGAAATATTGTTGGTTAAAAGTTAAAGAGGCGAGGAATATACACAGAAATACAATGTCGATCAAATTAATTATAAAGACAAAATAGTACAGTTTAATTTATTACGTATTCAACATTATTTTCTAGTATTTATGTTTATCAAGTTAAAGTTGAACGGACTACGGAAACATGTGCATTAATATTGATGTACTTATAGGCGATGCCAAAAATTCTGTCAGGGGACGGAGCGCATCATGCATATCACATGCACTTATATGTAAATAATGCTTAAAATATTTAAGTTAAACACGTAGGAATATTTTTTCAATTTGTATGACAGTACAAAATTATTTTCGTTTTTTAATGCAGGCTACTAGATAATCCTATAATGATAATGATAGCCTCTATCTTATATTTTTATATTTTATTCTTTTTTTATCAAATCCAGGGGGTGCAAGTGCACCCCTTGCACCCCTCACGTAGCGGCACGTATGTATGATATGTTATATGATATACGTATATAATGTGTTAATGGCAAGAAAAGTTTATATGATTACAAAAAATAATATATCTATGCATACATTTAGTTAGTTATTTATTTATTTATATATAGTAAAATATAGTATATATTATATATATATAGTATATATAAGTAGAAAAACTCATCAAATTTCACATTAAATTTAACGCAATCCTTATGGTTTATTGAATAGTATTCAACAAACAAGCATAGGTAATATTATATCATAATATGGTGTAGAGTCGTCCATATGACGTAATCTACTCGTTGTATTGGCATTTATTTTTCAAAAATCGGAATGTTCAACAACAGAATAACACTATATTATATAATATAAATTGAAAGTGAAATTATTTTTAAATAAATTCATGTAATATTTCACATTTTATATACAGTATGTAAATAAAATGTTTAAAAAAAATATAAGATATACGAGTATATATATTACGGAAAAACGACTTGTCATGTTCAGGGCTCAAAATCCGATATATTGTGTGTTAGATTTTATGCAATATACAAACAACAATTTTTCCATTCAACTTAAATATTTTTTCGCTCGAAAAACTGTATAAACAGTTACCTGTTTACCTGTTACCTGACCACAAACCAATATAATTTTATTTTCTAAAAACTAAATCACGAATAGTGTGATGTAAAAAACTATTTAATTGAGCAAACACTATGAATGTAATAATGTTACATAAAAGTATTCAGATACAGTCCCAACTGCAAGTCCTTACTTCGCAATTATTAAAATGACAGGTTTCTGCCTATCACTTATCCAGTCGTCAATCGTTTATCGTAAAACAGATTAAAACGCACCATTACTCTATTGCGTAAGTACGTATTGGGGGTTTAGAAAATGTATTCATTATTTGATTTTTTTGGGTAGAGTCCGTTAATAAAGATAAATAAACTAATTAATTAATTACAAAATTAAACCTTGATACCAATATGTTTTGAATAACAACGTATATATTTCAACCCATTAGTACACCATTATTGTTAATATTTAGATGTTGTGACCTTTTTAAATATTTTTCGTCCGAACACAATTTTTAGGAATTCGACACCACTGACCTGTATAATACTTTTATTCATTAATTATTTTTCATATTCTTTACTCAATACCTTTAAACAAAATAATAAACTTTCTTTTGTTTTGATAAATTATTTGGTTTTAATATTTGGAAAATATGGGAAAAAATCTAATATGTGGTATTTAATTTTCCAAGTATAAATCATGAAAAGTAAACACTGCTACCTTATATTTCCCTCTAATATATGGAAATTCAAGAATCATAAAAACTAAACAAATGTTTTTTAACATTTACAAAGTGTTTTTTCTAACAAAGTTTAAAAAAACAATGTAATTTACGTAATCGCAGAGACACTTCAATTTCTTATTTATTATATATCAGTAACAAATGTATGAATCTGAAATTTAGTTTATTCATCGATTTTCTTCAAATCTATAATAAATTATATATAATATATTCATATCTCATTAAGAACTTTCTTAAGCTTTTAAAACAAATTTTTAATGAACTGATATATTTATTATTTTTTAAAGATGAACCTTAAAATATACATAATAATATAATGAAATTGATTAAAACTAAATAATGTCACTTTAATATAATAACCAATAAAAAATAGTTTATTATATTAATATTCGATTAAATAATAAATTTCGATAAAATAAAAACGGTTGATTATTTTTTCTATATAAATTCAAAAATATTTACTCAAAACATTAAGACCAAACAATTTCATTTGTATTATTTTATTGTTAGTTTTTTTTTTATATAATTCATTAACAGCAGCAGTAACCATGGCTACGAAAATTCAAAATCATGACTCACGAAAAAATACACAAAAACATTGAACATTCAAACGTAATTTAAGGTATTTTATACATATTATTTTATACACAATATAGAAACCAAAACATTTTTATTTATCAATCAATACAACTACACTAAATTATCATGTTTTAAGAAATTGCATATTTCACTGTATTTTACTCATATAAATCTTATGCTTACTAATTTTTTCGATAATTTAGTTGATCAGTTTTATAAACTGATAACGAAAGTCCAGAGTATATAACAAGATTTTGTTTTTTTTTCCTACCAGATAAAACAGAAAATGAGTAGAAAGTGGTATTAGTACTATGGTATTCGTTGTTTTATGTACGTTTCGTAACAAAATTACTAAAACTGAAATTGAAAATTATAGTAGTAGCTGCACGTGGCTTAATACTAATTGCGTTTTCACTATCATTATAAAAGCATTTGTCAGAGAAAACAACGTTTTCTTATTATAAAACTCAAACGCAACCTGTGTATCCATTAATAAATTATTTATGACATTTTTTTTTTTTAAATCTGTTAATATTTTTGTATACTCGTCCGTTGCAATAAATAACTATTTGTTCCAAATCGAATTGCAATAGCTTGTAAATAACTTTAAAATGTTCAGCGTGGAAAAACAAATAAAACAAAAAGCTGAATCAAGATGATCGAGAAAATAATGCTAAAATATATCTAGTTATATATATAAGACTGTAGCAAATTATTAACAGTCAAAAAGTTCTCGCTAAAAAACTAACGATTAATCACAGTTCACAATAGTAGAGTAGCTAGTGAATTATTGATGTACTTAAACTAAATAAAAAACGTCGAATATTTCAGCTGTATAACACTGATATATACATTACGTTTACTTTTATATGAATTTTGTACTTTACAAAATATGTAAACGTGTAATTGTTATTACGTTATTGCGTTTGAGAATTTTACCTCAAACACGGAAAATATGATGTATCATAATATTAATTTTTATTTTTTTGTATAAATAATTCATTCGTCTCCATGAGTAGGCTGATGCTTCATTATGGAATCTATACCTCGTAGACTGTACAATTTTGTTTTTGCGAACATATATACTTGTCTACTGTAGCTTACCCTCTTGTTTTCTTTCAGTCTTTGGATGTGCAGATCACTTTCTATATGTTGTTAATATTTGTATTAACTTTAATTTTATTAATGGGGAAAATAAAATGCACCAACTGTTTAAACAAAATATATATTGTGTTTCTGTGTACATATTTAGTACTTAAAATTAATGTACATGAATTACCTACTTGAAATATTTTTTTTATTATTATAATTACTGAATTTATATGTTTGTTGTAATGTGTTAGAATTTTAGTTAAAAATATTTATTATTCCTCGATAAATATATTACTTTTTATTTACAAACATCCGAAATTCAAAACTTTATAAGTTATAGTTATAAGGTATGTTATAACTCATAAGGTTTTCAATTTTGAACATTTGTAAATAAAAGTATTGTACTTATCGAGGAATAATATATTTTTTTAACTAGAATTCTAACAGTTTCAAGTAGTTAATTGATTCTTTTTACTACCCGAAAACCTATACTATTTACAGGATATAATAATACAATAACTATGGTGTCATACTACTCACTACACTTATAGTTGAAAGATGTATGGCAGTAATTATGTATTGAAATTCAACATTGTAAGAGTTCCACTTATGTTGTATAGTATTTAAAATAATTTTTTGTGAACCTTCAATACACATTGGAAATATTATATTTATTCCTTATACGAAAACGTGTCCGGAGACTATAACTTTAATATTATTTTTTGATTGAATCGTTTGAATTTATTGATTTGAAGTGTTTATTTCGAGTAGGTACTTTTGAAAATTATTTTACCCGGGTTAGTGAATAAAAACTACATTATAAAATATTACGAACGGATGAGTTGCACGTGAAATCGTGATATCGATTGATACTAATACCCTATATAAAATAATATAAACACTGTTTTTTACGAATAAATATTTGGGGAAATGGTGAAATAAATAATTTAGTCTCAAACATTTGACCAGGTCATTGTATATATGTCTTATACGAGTATATGTTTAGAAATTGAACGAATGAACATTTTGTTTTTTTTTATTTATCACCAGTTATTTTGCAATAGGCAGCATTCCCCGGATACTCTTCCGTAGGTAGAATAATTTATGTAAATATTTATATTATTATAAAACTATATTAACATGTGAGCATAAGAAATGCCGTATTAGTTTTTGAAAAAGTTCACTTTATCTACTCCTACGTGCATAACGATTATTTACTTGTAGACTTTGACCCGTGACACGTGTCTGCAATAATTACCAGACGATAAAATAGCATTATATGCGAATATTTATAAATTATGTGTACCTACGTTGCGATATGCAGTGAAATATATTTTATAACGAAGTATGGAACGATTGGCTGTCGTATACTTCAGGTATATTATACACACCTTAATATACCTCGTCTCATTTGTGACGTATTATGTGTGACACCTGAAGCTCAAAACAGCGATCCACATTATTATAACTGAATGTTTAAATTTCCAAGAAGCACTTCGGAAAATATCAAACAAATGAACGTATTATAATTGTGAAAGCATAAAGTCGAAGGAAAAGTTTATGGCGAAGTACATAATACGTCATGTGAGTAGTTTTTCATATAGGAATAACTTATACAACGTCAAATCAAATATACTGTAAAAACGTACACAACCTATCTCTATGCATTGCTACACATTGAAATTATTTTAATAACATAAATATGTGTAATATACATTATATTCGTATACATATACGTATACTTTAGAACATTATGTATATCAGATTTTAATACGCTCCCTGTCGCTTAATTTCATGTTTGAATGAATAACTGTACTAAGACTAACCATTATTATGAAAGTTTTTCCAGCAACAAACTAAAACTAAAACAATAATGATAATAACAGCACACTGCATTGTGACAATCGTTACCTATTATTAGTGTTGGGACTTGAAACATTTTTTTAGATAAATAGTTGCATATTATATAAATAATTATCTCAGATAAAAATTAATCTATCTAGATAAATTCGTCTTCATACACAAAAAAGAAAATATAAATTTGTATTATTGGTCTACTTTATTAATAATTTATACTTGAGATTTAAATTCTTTAATAATTCCGTTAGAAATTACTAAATAATTATATTTTATTAACTTTTTCGTTAAGGGCCCGAGGTAAAATGCTTAAATATTGAGTAAATGTTGTTACGTCGATGAGTGTTAAGCTGGTAGACTAATGGAAAAGTGATTATAATTATTTTTTAGTAAGAATGACTGTTGGTATACTCAATCAAACCTAATCTATTTAATTGCGTATTATATTATTGTATTTAACATCAAATAAAGTGTTATTTTATTTATTGTATGCGTAATATACATGATACAACAAGTATCTTACCAAATAATATTTGTATGTCTACTATTATAAACAAATATATACCAAAACTGTTATGAAAGTTCACAATAATCACAATTTACTATAATATGTAACATGAGTACTAGTATAAAAGTTTTTCTTAATATTTATACTTAATTTTCAATACGTATTGAGTGTTGGTTGATAAAGAAATTACCACCAAAATTAATTAAAATATACAGTTTGTGTTTAAATAATATTGAAGTACTATATAGTATACTAGTATCTAAGGTGTATTCTAAGAAGTTAGACTTCAAAGTATAAAATAAATGTATCTCTTTTTTATATCTAGATAAAACAGTATTTATCTAATCACAATACTGTATTTTATATACTTATTTATAAGTGTAACCTTAACGACAATAAAACTCCCAAAGTTCATTATAGCAAATGAGTTTAGTTCTAAAACTTTTTCATACAAATAAAATAAAATTATCAACTGTAAATTATCATCCATCATAGTTAAAATAATTAATAATTTATTATTCCATCTTTAATCTGAATTAGGTATAATTATATTTTATATTATTATATGTACGTAATAGTGAGATGTCCTTTGGACATTAACACTATATTAAAGTACTAAAAAAATAATAGAACGCGAAAGACTATTTTAATAAAAGTTTCGTTTTTTACCTATGATTAAATATTTATATTCTAATCGATGTTCTTTAATATTATTAACTGTTTGCGAGTATAAGAAAACCTGAGCGCATAAAAAATAAAAAATATAAACTATAAACGTTTTTACAATTAACTTACGGGTTCTGGTGTTCTAAAAATTGTCATATATCTGAGTAAACTTTGTTCTCCAAGAAAATTAAAACTTGAGTTTAATTTTTCAATTTCCGTATAAATATTTAAATGTTTACCTTCAATGTTTACAATTCTTTGTGTGTATAAAATAAACTTAATTATAAATCATTAGATCTTCTTATTTATATATAACCTTATTGAGTAATAGTTTTTTCAATTAAATATTGGTTATTAACTTGGTTAGATTATAATCAGCTGTAATAAGTTTATCACTTAGAGAAAATTTAATACTTATCATTCAAAGCTTAATGATAATCATAGAGATATGTGAGATAAGTAATGGCTATATAATATTATAATCTAATATTTTCTTAATTATAAATTGTTATCAACAATCAGTGTAACACCTAGAATGACTTGAGTTTTTATTTATTTTAATTTAGAAACATAATAAAAATTTAAATGAATAACAATTCTTTGCATGGTCGTAATACTTTACGGTTTTCATAATTTTTTCACATATTTACGATCAAAGTTAAACGTTCTTGGCATAGATTGAGTGCGATGATGGATGGATCGGGTAAAGATAACCGCACTACATCGTAGTGAGAATAGAAAAATATCACAATGGTAGTAATATCGATAGTAAATACACATATTAATTATGGGTAGTAAATATAATTGGAAATAATTATGATATAAGTATGAAATTAGTTTTAATTAAGTTTTCAGGTCATTAAATTTCTTTTAAATACCATTGTAAGCTACACTTAAGCATACGGTTCTGCTATTTTAATAAAGTCTTTAAAATGTCCATACATTACTATTTTTAATATTTTTAAATTATATTATAATAATCTAAAAATCTTTCGTTAATATTTTGCAATGTACTTATAATTGATTACCATAAAATTACTATTGATGAAAACTTGTTATTAATTATTAACATTTCCTAATATTTTTAAACGAAAATTCTATGCTATCGCTAAATCAACTATATTTTTCGGTTAAAAAAAGTTTTCAGTCAATCTAACTTAGTTAAATATTATTATATTTTGGCCATACTTTTTAGTTTATAAACAGGCGCTATTTTATTGTATAGATAAGCTTGTCAGTTTAATAACACTAGTACTTTTTAACAATAATGCAATGCTTGTATGTATACATATTATTTTTAATAATTTCAAAAGCAACATTTTCGTGATCGACATTATACAGGATATTACCGTATGGTAATATTACTACTTTAAGCCCATTCAACGCTTATTTCCGTGTGAATCCGACACGAGGTTTAAATCGGTAAGAAAACTCGCCGGTTTGACACCCTGTGTTACGCATGACTCGAAATCGATTGAACATTTTTAAAAATTTAATTCAAAATATATTCAAAGAACGCAAAAAGTGTTTAGTACGTGGTATTTAATAAAACATCGTTGTAATGTGCCGCATTATTATATCTTGCACGTTACGTGCCCACCCGAGTCGTATTCGTCTTTATACATTACTGTAATGTGAGATCTAAAGGAATTCAACGAACGTTGAAACGTTAAAATGTGAACAGTTGGTAATAAGATTCAATTAAGCTGTTACTTCGTTTGATTGATTTTAATCTAGTTTTTTTTATTTTTGCTTTACACGTAAAATATACGGTTGAAAATTTATTTTAACTGTACTCTTATCGAGCAATATATGGATTCGAATACAACTCATCAACTACTAACTGCTCTCAGGACACATATTTACCTTAGTGTCAATTTTATACAGTCTTGTTATGGTGCTAATTATCGAGTTTCCACGAAGTTAATATGTTATATGTGGTTAGTTTACAATTCACGTCACTAACACGTATGCAGTGCTACAATAATCAGGTATGTTGCGTGTGTCAAAAACACAGTCGCAGGGCTACATCCCATTATGAGGCCCAATGATAAATTGGATTGTGAAAATAATTGAAAAATATGTAGGAAAAAAGAAAATAGAACCGTTTTGTTATAATTATTATTAATGGAGATTGGACTTGAGATTGATCGATTTTGTTTTGTACACATCGTACATCGACTTTTATTTTGCGGCCTGTACAACCGAAATTAAAACTGTTTGATTGTAATTGATTAAAGAAACGGTTTCCCTGCAGCAACCAAACAGGGTAGGATAATTAATTTTACATAAACTTGAGCCTATGTTAGAGTAATTGTGACACGGTACGTTTATGCCGAGATATAATGGTGTTGGAAATATTCATGGCGAAAAGAAATTCCTCGAAGTTTTCACAGCATTTATTTTCTATATAAATTTGACATGAAACGTACGTTTAATAAAGTTATTTGTAATTATTAATTTGTCATGCATATATCCCAGCAGTTAACACAGGAATTCTGTTGAAAGCAATCCAATATTTGAAATTCATTCTTACTATCATTACGGGTTTTGATACACCGATTTATTATTATTATTATAATCATTATAAAAGCTAAAGCCACGAATTATTCGCGAAAGACACTTGCATAAATTTTGCACAACTATCCCGCATCTTTGTAATGCGAGTATGTTACATCTAACGCGATCTAAATCACACTGTATATTTACACTTCGTAACTGTCACGAGTATCAACGTATACAATTCGTAAAAATTTTATCAGCTACATATAATGTGTACCTTTTATATACCCCGATGAAATAATATGATACACAAATATTTATAATTTAGGTAAACATGTACATTTTCAACGTAAACATATTTGAAGTCGTGAAAAGGTGTGCATACAATTTCCTGATGTTTGTGTTTGCATTTCCATTATACATAAAGTTTACAGACACCACTTTCTTTATTATTATAATTTTTATTATTATTATTATTTTTAAAATTGTTATCTTTTTAGGTGCAAAATTGAAGGGAGAAGTTAGAACTCGTATTACAAATGAATGGCCATGACCGAAATATTTAAGTTTCTTTTGATACGAAACCATATTATATTTACAAATCATTCTATCATCAATCTAACAAAACGTAAAACTTAGTAAAAAATATTGTTCATTATGATATGCATATAAAAAGATAAGTCACGCAATATAATACTATAACCTATTGAAGTCTGAAAAATGTTTAAATCTGATATAAAATACATTATATAGCAAAACCATTTAAACGGTATTAAGATACATACATGCGTTTCGAAATAAATTATTTCTTCTATTTTCATCCTTCACTATTCATTTGAATACTTACATCTCAATTTTATTATGAATAACGAAAAATATTAGTTTTTTTTTTCACATCACGGCTTAACTATAGGATATACGAATATTCATAACTCACAAGTCACTCAGTTCAGGTAAATACAGTACGTTATTACAGTTTTAAACTAACGTATGATTGATGAGAAATTATAAAAAGTTAAATAAAACTTGAATTCAAAAACTTTAAAGTGTAAATTTAAATAACATACAGTAGAATTTTTACTTTTGAAAACTATTATAAAAAGTTCTCTAAGTAAAGTACTATTAATTATATTATCATTAGAATATTTATATAAACGTATAGATTCGAGAAAGAGAGGTGGAGAGAAAAGTCTCAACTATCTAGTTAAGTGTTTTTTATATAGATTTATTTTAGTTATAATACTGTGAAACTAGTTTAAAATTAAACCTATTTGACACGAGAAACTTACAACGGCAGTTCAATTTTCTTTGTCCCAGAAAACGGTACAAAAGGTAAACAAAATTCTACAAAACGAAAACTTTTAGCAGTAACTTTTTGTTGATCTCAGCGGAACTCATCATGGACAGTTTTATATATATATATCAAACTATGGATTATAAAAGTACATAATATAATGTTGTATCAACATAACTCTGTTTGTATATGATAATTTCGGAATTTTATATGTAAGAGTAGTAGTATTTATCTGATAAATATGTTTGTGTGTTAGCTAAAAAATGAAAAATACAATATTGAGTATCATGTATAGAGATCAACTGCTAAAAATAATGTTGAATGTTGAATAAAAATAATACTAATAAGTAGGGTTAGGATTTCGATGCACTTTGCATTTTTTTCTAAAGCTTTCTGTACGATGCTCGTTTTGTTACAAATATGTTTTAGGTGTTTTTAAATTAGAATAAAAAATTTTATTTTGTATTTTTTTGCATTTTATGACATTTATCGATTTGAAGGTAATTTTTCTCATTTTTAGAGCATTTTAAGGGTTTTTAAATCATTTTTGGTATTTTTTAATTTAAAATTAAAGATTATAGATTTTTCTTACCGATGGATTAGTGTTGTTGTGTAAGGTATGCAATGTAAAAGTTGCTGTTGAAAAACGTTTTTCCGTACAATAACATATATCAAGAGACAAACATATTAATGGAGCGCAACGAAGAGAACAAATTGAAGAATAAGAAAAAAATATGTATATCTACAAAAAACTTATTGGGGAACAACATGAGGCATGCTTTCGTGATTTATTGTAACAATAAAGAATAATTTTTTATTTATTAATATATGACGTGAAATAAAATGTTTATGTACATGTAATGTAATTCTTTTAAATATTAAAGGCATTTTTTAATGAATTTTTTGAGTTTTTTAAATCATTTTTCCATTTTTGTAAGGTCATTTTTTGTGATTTTTAAGTATATTAAAATCCTAGCCATACTTATAAGTCAAAAAATTATACAATTATTATTGTATATAATAAAATGTTAGAGAAAATTAAAAAGCGAACCTTGTAATGATTATAAAATAATAGTTTGATTTTTTTTTTTTTTTTTATAGGCTGATTGAATTACTATTATTCTAATAATGATAGTAACATATTATACAATAAAAACAAAATTAAAAAAAAATAAAAAAAAATATGAAAGCGGTGGACAAAAAAAATAGTTTTTATTGTACGAGCACAATTCCTAAATTAATATTTGTTTCTATTTAAGGATTATTTCCTCTGCTATTTATTTCTATAGGTCTAACGATTAAATATTAACTTTTCTGATAAATCATTATGTTTATTTTTAAATATTGTATATTTTATTTTACCTGCATGTCAAACCGTCAGCCATCATTTTTATTCATTGATACAAAATAAATAAAGCTAAATTAAAATTAAATAATTTGTTATAAACAAAATTATACCACAACAATAATTAATAAACTGTAATTAAATTAAAAATAGCAAATGGAAGTTGGATTACTCTTAATTATATTTTGTTAAATAACGATTAAAATAATATAATAAATACCTAAAAAAATAATTTAAAATTTCTTATGAACAATTCACATTGTATTTGAAAATATCTAACTGAAATAGTAGGAAAAATGTATAACATATAAAATGTCCAAAAAAACAAAAATAGATAACATAGATTAGCATAGGTCGTTTATTTTTAACTAAAAAAATTGAAACATAGACAAGAAATATAATCAAAAATTTTTCTACGTTCACATATTTTTATTGTACGCGAACAGCGTTTACGTGAATAAATAAACTTGAATATAAACGTGGCCACTCTCGACTAAAAAAAATATGTTACCGATTAATATATATGTTAGTGTATGTTATTTATACTTTGATTATGTAAATAATTTGAAAATTGACGAACGAAAATAAGGACGAAAACGTCCGATTGTATATTGAGTGATTGGAAATTACTTTTGCATACATGGTACGAGTATACAGCCTACAACGAATTTCCATCTCTTTGTGAACTCCTAATGAAAAGCGTGTGAGCTGGATTCAAGAAGTAGTATAATGTAGTTGTTACAGCCAAAATATCACTATGTGTGTATTGTAGTAACAAGTAATTACGATGATATTTTCGAAGAAAAGGGTTAGATGTATGATGCGACGCATGCGTGCACGATTCGGTTTCAGCATTTAATTTTTTTTTTTTTCATACCGAATTGATGCAGCTTCATTTGAAACCTTATCGTAACGCTCTTTTCCTCTTGTATTTCTTGGACGTGATAAAGAACCCACATAAAACCGATTGTTTCATTGGTTTTCGAAAGAATATATAACAGCTACTCGTATAGTTCTTCGTCGGAATTTCTAAAAACTCTTCATCCAATACGTATTAACATTGGTCGAAAAATTACATGAATTAAAACATAGCCATTTTATGATAATAAACGTACAATATTTAATCTGGCTAAACCAGAGGTTCCCAAAATTTTTTTCTCCGTAGACCACGTGCCAATTTTTTCCATTTTCGTAGACCCCTAAAATTAAATGCTTACAAACTCATTTAAGTGTTTTTCATAACTTACACGGAACTGCTCACCTGAATAGGCTTTATTATGGAATGCATTTTTTTTTTTAAATAAAAAACGTGTTATTTTTAATAATACCTTTATTTATTTAATAAGGAAGATATTAAAATCAATTTTTTAGTAATTAAAATGATAAAAATGCAAATTAAATATAATAACATAGAAAAAAAAATCATGGTTGATGTTAAAAAAATGTATCTTTAATGGGAAGGATAAGCCTGATGCTTTGATAGTAAATTTTCAATATTTGGCTTCAAATTAGTCAGGCTTAACCTCAAATCTCCTCTATTAGTAATTTCCAATCTATTTATTTTTTTTGTAAGAAGATTGACAACTGTGCTGAAACCTTTTTCCATGGGGTATGATGACGGAAAATCAATTAAAAACTTTCTTGCGATTCTCCATAAAGCAGGAAAAGTAACAGGTATATCTCTCTGAAGCCAGAATTGCTGATACCTATTTCTTAATTGTACTTTAAGTTCATCGTTAGTACTTATTCTGATCAGTTCTTCTTGTAAGTTCTTCTAGCACACATATTTTTCGTAAAATTACGACACACATTTTTGACTTATAACCCTCGTGAACCCCTATTTACACATGATGCACCCCCCCCCATTTTTTTTTTCATTGACATAAACCCCTTACAGGTTCGAATCGATCCTAGGGGATCGATATAGACCATTTTGGAAACCTGTGGACTAAACATTGAGTATAATATACTGAAATATAAACCTAATGATATGATAATGTTAAGAAAGTTAGATTCAAGATAAGATTTATATTTTATAAATATTAAATAATATTTGGTGGTCTGTTTATATTTCAGGAGAAATTTTTAACATTAATAAAAGTTGTTTTCTTAACAGTCAATATTACGAATAAAATAGTTTTAAATTATTAAATGTATTATTCACTAAAAACAACGTTACTGGGCATCCACGTAAGTATTTTTAGGAAAAAATAAAATAAAATAAATTTAAAAAATAATATACTAGCCAAGTTATGGGTTGGTTAACATGGTATGCATATGAAATACGAAAATGTTTTCTCTCAACTCGTATACGATTTATTCGTAGTGTATTTGACAACTCGTTATGGAGTTATCATAGAAAGAATGAATGGTGTTGAGGGATAAACGGCAAGGGAAAGATTGAAAACCAATATTTTTTGCACAAGAAAAAATATCATTACTCATCTCGCTTACTTGTAGGATATAGAAAAAGTAACTATTTAATAATATTATATGTATAATACACATTACCAGTCTTGTTCTCGAGAAAGAGTACGTTGTCAATAAATTTAAACATGTTTACGACAGCGGAAGGATTCATTAAAACATACACTAATAGCCGTTGTCGAAAGCATTTATTATGAGGTCGTAACACATATGTCACCTACGGTAAAATAAGATGCATAAATATTCTAACAATTTATTGTATTATCAATAACACGAATTGGAAACATCCTATAGTTGAGTACACATAATAACTTTGGACTTTGGATTTAACAGGTTTGTTTAAACACGGAATTCGGGACTAGTTGCTAATAGGTCCATGATTGATTTACGGGATAGCGTTATCGTGGATTGATTATGGACTACGACTACTGTTTGAACACGTTTCTGATTGTCCACAATTGTAAAATAAATAATTAGATAAAACATTGAAATACATTTTGAATTCACTTTTGTTGTACAGGTTTTTTTTAAAAAATGTATATAATTATATTCTATTTTAATATTAATTAATATAATAAATAAAATTGTATCGGTTTGTTGTTAGTGATAATTTCATCGAAAATGAGCGATTATAACAATTTGGATTTTTTTTTTAGCATCAAGTTCTACATCTGGTGACGGATTAAAATTAGTCAATTAAAAAAAAAAAAAAGGAACGTTCTTAAAATGAGAAAATGCTTGCGGGCTTACTGAATATAATTTTTATTATTGATTAACTTTTCATTGTTTATCTAAAAAAAGCAGGCATGCTTGGTTAAATACTGATGAACGACTAAATTTGTAGTGTCTTAATACAGTTTAGTTACTTCTTTGGCTCGAGTCTAAAATGTTCAATATCACTTATTCAAACTTCTAGTAATTTTACTATTAATTAGTTTTGAAATTAAAATAATTGTTATAGAAATTTTAAAATACTATAGAAAATATTCATTTATTTATTTTACATTCTAAATAAAAAAGGAATAAATTGGTTTTAACATCGTGTGTGTGTATAAGATTTTGACTAGTAGAATTCCTTCAATCATCACAATGATAAGAAATTTTTGAAAGGAAATATTATCTAGTTGATTTTTTAAAGATGGTTAATTTATGAATTTTCAAACTAAATATTAAACTACGTTTTTAAACTAATTACTAAACTAGTTCTGAATTTATATGATTCCGAAAAACTGAGGAAAAATAATTAAAAAAAACAACTTTTGAAGCAAACTGGCATAACTGGCTTTTTAATAAAATTGAATTTTTATTTTTATCATTACTCAAAAAATAATAATCATAGATACTTGAAATGTTTATTAAACCTTTTTATTACTGTTTGATGTAGACAATATAACTCATACTATAATTTTTTGAGCTATTTATGGAAAATTGATATTTTCTTGTCATCTTAGTTTTTTATAAAAATGTCGATAAAATTAATATATTTAATCAGTAATATTTGTTAGTAATTAATTATTACTGGTTAAAGAAAAAAAATTGAATGGTTTGAATATTATATTTTGACACAATAAAAAAAACTATAAAAATTCACTACATTTTGTTCTTATTATAAATGGTAGAATGTTAAATGTTATATACTGAAAGTTGCAAAAATGTTTTTTAATGAAATCAGATATTTCAACAAAAACTAAACAATATTGTTTATTTACTTAAAGACATTCGATAGTTTCAAAATATTTGAATGACTCATTTTGTTTTTATAAGCACTTGAAATTTTCGATTTTCTCAAATATTAAATGCCTTTCTTTATTGGAAAAGTTAGTACATAGAAAGTATATTTAACTCTATTACAGAACTGCACGTGATTTTTTTTATACACATATACTACATTTGTTTATGTATTTTGTTTTATATTGCGATTTGCAAGGTGATATTATCTTTTAAGTGTCTGTTTACATATGGTTTTGTCAATTTTTTATCGGACAAAATCATATTATATGTGCCATAAAACTCGTCAACCCTTATATGATAATTTTGTTTTAGTGTATTCAGTGGTTGAAAAACAAATAAGTAAAAGAGTTATCGTAAATAAAAGTAAGTCATACCATTAATATTGAATTAAAAATAATTGATTTATGATTAGACCATAGCAGTACTTAATACACAAATGAGACTTATAGTATTTCATTGTTAATTGATCGTTTTTATATTCGATGGCGTAGATTTTATCACTTTCAAATTATAGCATTAAAAATACACATCACAGATTTTCAGACCATTTTTGCTACAACATTTTCAATCAACATAACATTCATTTGGTGAAATAAAAACACTATTTTTATATATTTATTTATTTATTTTTTTGATAATGATAAGTGTTTCCATTCAATAGGAATGTTATGAAATTTCCATCAATTTTTATATTAGAAATATTAACCCAAAATCTCGTATAATATTAAGTTTCAAATATGTTCACCATATTTTTTCAATCATGTCATTATACGTAGTGAAAGCATCATATATTGGTGATATAATTCTTCTAATACATTAACTTATAATATAAATACTGAAAACTAAATAAAAAATTCGATTTTATTTTATTTTATTTTAAACATATATTTATTACCAAAGCCGCAAAACAATACATTTCTTATTCAAGTGTATTGATGCATTTTTCAAAGCGTAAAGATAAAATAATTCGCTTTTAAAATATATATAAAAAATAAAGTTTTGATAAAGTTTATCCATATTATTATTTGGGATAAGATAATATGAGTTTTACTGATAAGTGAACACTTAACTTATAGTTTTTAGCTTGTTTTGGCATTAAAAATATTTGCCAAGGAGATATAATTTTTGTCACATACAATTTTTTATTAAACTTTTTCTACAGGATTACGGAGTTATAGGGAAAAAATTATATTTTTCTTTTAATTCGAATGAGAAAATTGTTTTTACGAATTATACATTTATAAAATAAGACTTAAAGCTTTGAGATGTACAATACATAAGATGTACCGCATAATTTTATTACTGTTGATGTAATAAATGAGAACATTTTTTGGCTTATACATGCAAGCATGTACAAATAAGATTATGATAATACATGTGATAATCGAGAATTAAACAGAAATATATCTCTATCGAGTATCGAATGAAAATGATTAAACATAGTTCGCTGTATAATATCATAGGAAAATAAAAACATAAAATGCGGAAATACTATTCGGATCGCTAAACATAATATCTATAATTTACTGTGGACACATAATAAATAGTTTTACCGTCGAACTACAACTATGAGAGTACTATGAGCCCGGAATAAGTGTTTCACTCGATCTACCCCGAGTACGACGACTAGTTAATCCAGTCTAGTTGGAATATAAAATCATAACGAAATCGCGTTTCGTGATAATATGCGCCGCATAAACAACCCCATTCCATCTTACTCGGAAATACAACGTACTATTATTATATATTATAATACATTTTACGGTACACAAAACGCATAAAATAAATACTATATATTATAGAAATTCTGTACAATAATAAAACGATATTATTATTATGGTCTCACCTCCGAGGCACAGTAGGTAATGATATTCACCGGATCCTAATAAAAACTCTCCACGTCCCCGGGGCCATTGTAGACGGATCGTTAAACATATAAAATAAAAATTTGTATGCGTCCCAGTCGGTTTCTGTTACACGGTTGGTTCGGTTGGTTGGGGGTACCAAATTCCGGGCTACGGTGGAGTTCGATTAAATCGCGAGCGGCTTATTGTCCTGGCCGTCTAAGTCGAGTCCGTTGGTTGAACATGGACAGTAGTGGTCTCGATAGACCTAAATCGGTTGTGGATAGTCGGTAGGGATGTGCCCTTAGGGATATGTGTCTGTCGATTTAAATTATAATATTCGAATGCTTACCAACTGCAGTAGGAATAAAAAAAAAACGGAAAACTTAATCGAACCAGTTAAATGCAAAACCCTATCAGCAATAACTGAATATATATTATAATATTTATCTACCGATTATCACTAAGAAAAAAAAGTATTTAAAAGTATTTAAAAAAAGTAAAAGATTGAGAAACAAAACAATTATAGGAATAATCGTGTACCTAAAGTATTTTTTAATTATTTACCTTTTATATTAATATTGTAATTTCTAATAACAACTTAGTAGTAGCTAGTATCTATTAGTTTATATAGAAATAAAATTATTTCAATAATTCGCCTTTCGTCAATAAAATGTAACAGTCAAATAAATAGATAAGGTAAGGCTCACTCCAAACCTATAGATGATCCATACTATTTATGTTATCATTAGTATAATTAGGCTTATTCAAACTTGAGATCCTCTGATTAATATATCGATAAGCTCCTTCTATGATTATGACGTTTTCGCCACCGCCAGCAGTTTCCAAACGGAGTACTCGACGATAATTGCGTTCTCATGGTTATTTTCATTTCGAAGCATCTTCCGCGGCCATATATGCTTACAATCCATGTATTATTATCACAATGCGATGGAATAAAATTATTTCAAAATATTGTAATTGTCTACACGGTGTAATCGTGCACTTTGGGACCGTTTTCATTTTGCGATTGATCGAAGACGATTTATTGAGACGACTTAAAATATTAATAATTAACACGAAAATCGAATATTATCGTTAAGCCACTTTAGAATGTGCATTAAATATGCATGTGTGAGTTAAGAATGTTCACGGAAGGAGCGTGGTAAAATCGTTTTTAAAAAAATTTCCTCACGCGCTTAACTCGACGATGAAACCAAATCATATAATATATGCATTAGATATGTATGTACGCCGTAGTTTGCAAAGTGATATTATTACGATACGCCGTAACTGCGGAGAATATAATATATATTTATACGTATATCACGACCATAATATTTACAGCTATATACGCTCGAAGCTCCTTTAAGCAAGAGAATAAATTAGAACGTAGACTACGTATTATAATAATAATACATGGAAGACAGACGATGGGATACGGAGAAAAACGATAATAGTCAAAAAAAGAAAAATATTGATAACTATTTCATCTTGTCAATTGATTCCCAAAGAATCAGCATGTGAATCGAGTTGGGGGAAAAGGATCACGGTCAGTGGTATAATACAAGTTTAAATATACCCATGATCGCGAATGTTAGGTTAGGTTAGAGTTCTGAATTTTTAAAACTGCAATAGTGAACAGCTTACGAATATTGACTATTATCGTATTTCCCCTTAACCCTTCAGATATTTTTGAAAATATATGTATATATTTTATAATATGCGCCATACGCAGCGTACGAAATTAATGTTTTATTTTATTAAATTAAGTTAAAAACACTACATGATGTTTTGCGGTATGTTTTTCGTAAACTGTACTATTTTTAGGATGTCACGTTGAGAATTTTCGCTACGTTGGTTACTTTGGATTTTATAATGTATAATATATTGTTTTGATTAGCATAAGATTCTGAGTTTGTGTAATACCGAAAATGTAATCATTCTATTGTTGAAACTATTCTAATTAAGAGTGATAATGAAACGCCGTGCGGAGAGAAATTATTATTCTCAAAAAAAAAAAAAAAAATACTTTAGAAAAATGATTATATAAATATTTGTATCCTCTTAAAGTAACTAATAAGTTACATTAACGGTAATTTTTTAATTATAGAACGTATAAAAAAAATAAATACATTTTTAAGTAGATAAAATGAATTTAATTAATTAGACTTAGGCTTACTACTTAAGTTTATACTATCAACTATATTATTATAAAATTTATCATTTTAACAATGGTGGAAGTAGTTCTAATTTATATTCTTAAGGATGCGATTCGTAGAATGAATATATGAACATTATATTAGCTTTAATAATATTATACTGTTAAAATTATTGTGTTTAGAGTTTTCGCTTTTACTGTTATAAAATAGACACGTACATTAGTTTGCAAAAATTTTCCTCTGTTTGTCTCTATTGGAATTGTTGGGTTCCAGTTTCAAGATTTTCATTTGATTGTATGGATTAGCCTAGGGATCTACATGATTTATAATAAATTAAAAATTAGATGGAAATTCATCCGATAACCAAATAATAAATTAGATACAATGTATCTAATTATTTTTTAGTCTATACGTCATATGTAGGGAACGGATTTATATGTAAATGCATATTTTTATTAAAACGAGATATTTAAGATTCGATAAGAAACGTTTATGATTTAAAACATTCCTATTAAAATTATGATACTTTTATTTTACATATTTTTACATATTTTGGTATAATTACATATTTTTACATATTTCACTAATTTTTAAATATTTTTAAACATATTTTTATCATTTCATCATTCATACGTCTTCTTCGTACGAAAATACAAGAAATTATTTCAAAATTAGATCCAAAAACTTTTATCGCTATTGGAAAAGCTCAAAATATTATGCAAAATGAAACATTGAAAATAATTTAATTTTAATTAAAAATAATTTAACAAAATTATTAATAAAAAATATGTCCCCAAATGATAGTATGCAAATTGTTGAATCAGCGATTAAAACTCGTGAGCAGACCAATAGATGTCGTAAAAAAGAAAATTCATGCTGTTACAGAAAAAAATTCCAGGCAATATTGATTTTAAAACAATCAATGACATAATGAATGGCAGACAATCTTTTAAAAATTTGGAATTATCGCCTTCTGATAGTATGCACTTGAAATATGCTTTTAATACATCGGTTGATGTGAAACGATAATTTAGCAGTTTTAAAAATATTTTGATACCTAATAGGCGACATTTAACATTTGATAATTTACAAGATATTGTAATAATACAATGCAACAAATCTTTTTGATAATTTAATAATAATAATCACTTTTTTTTTAAATTTTTTTTCCCCACATATTTGGATGTTTTTAGCACATATTTTATATATTATACTTACATATATATGTACATATTTCTGTATTTTTATTACATATAAATCCGTTCCCTAGTCATATGAATTTCTCTGATATGTTTGCAATATGGTATCAAAATTCATAATGCTGATTCTGTGTTAAGTGATAAGTACTGTACAGGTACATTCTAGCAAGTTAAGTCAACGAGCTCAACCATTGGGTTTGATCCGCACGGGAAATCCGCACGTACAAAATTTGAACACACGAAAGAATATTAGACCCTGTGAATTGGATGATATTATTCTACGTGAAAAGAATCAAAGTCAGTATGTTTTAATTATAAAAAATAACGTGTTCAAGAATAATCTTCATAGTATGCAGCCTAAACGCTTAATATAATTCAAAAATGTATTAATTGTTTAAGTTATCACTTTAAAATATGTGTGTAAGTTATTGCGAGATATCACATGAATTAAATCTAAGTATTTTTAGAGAATTTGCAATAAAATAGATTACGTTCTTGAAGTTTTCTCGTAAACAATTAACATTTTGAAGACTTTGAAACCATTTCGAGAAATGAAAAATTGAAAGTGTTATTATAATGTTTTTTCTCTCATAAAACGTGACCAGTTATTATTCGCTTCTGGTAAATAAGTGATATGGTCTTGCAAGTGCCACTTCGCAGTAACTTTTTCATTTCTTAAACCCATATTGACTAGTCTATTTGGTTAATACATCAAGTGACGGTGAGATCATCATCTGTTTGGAATACGAAATGATCCAGTATAAAGTTAACATTTATTTACTCGGATCTCTCAGAACATAATATAAAAACTTTCAACTTAGTAAAAGTGCACACATTGCTCCAGTTGAAAGAGAAGAATATATAATATTTAAGGTCGTAGAAGGAAATTTAGGCGTCTCACGTTATTGCCGCCCCAAAAAATCGTGATGATCATAATAATAATAATTAACATACTACTGCAATAATCTAATTATCTTATGAAAAAAATGATTCTGTTATTTTTCAGATATTTTACAGGCTTAGTTTATTTATTATCACCTACGTATATTGTATAAATGATCAAGCCATGATTTTATCAGTTTATTTACCGAATGTATAATTTATAATAAATACGTAATTTCTTTGGTACTTGATTTATACATATTACACAATACGAGTATATTACATGCATTACGTTTGCAACTTATATAGCTGTTTTTTACCTTTTACTATTCGAAACATACTCAACTGCCGGTCAACCTTTACGATAAATCTCGTGGATATATAATACAATAGCTATTAAAGCCGCGTGCTGATTTAATTCACCATGAGATAATAATAGTTCGAATGTCGTTTTTTTTTCGTTGAAAATGTAATCCATGAAGAACATTAACATTACGTGAAATGTTGTGGTTATTTTCTTTTTATTCATTTCTATTGAACACTTTGAAAAATAAACCATTTTTAACCCTTCATAAAGTTTGATTTACGAGTAATATTATACTTTTTCTATATTTCAAAACAGACGAATCAGTTGTTATTATTATATTCTCGTAAATTAATAAATATATCCATTATTTGATTGATAGATAGAAAATATTCTTAGTTTTTTTCCTCGAATCAATATCTCAAAAAAAAAAAAAATAACTATGTTCAACTCCCTTCGAAGAAATCGGATAAGTATGTAAGACTTCATATGCTTATAAAATTTCTATCGATTTCCCGTAAAATTTGAATAAACGTTTATTTGTGTATAGGTACATGCAATTAAGAGTAATTTGCGCTACATGGCGCGTTTTATTTAAATTACATTGTTGATATGGCAATAACAATTTATTGTTCGGAATGAGTTCAAGTTTAATGAAATTACTTAATATTTGTCGTAAAATACGATATACATTCGCAAATGCATACACAATTAAGCTCAATACTAATTGTTCACTATCTATAACGTACGAAGTAGTATTTATTTTCAGGACTTGTTTGCCGTGCAAAAAGAGAATTGATATTAATGGATGAATACTCGGACGGGCAAACATGTTACAACTTTACAAAAATCGCGTATATGACAATATAACATATGTTGATTATTTCTTCCGTTCCACTATGAGCACTACAATTATTTCGCTCTGTACGATCTTGGTGTGAGTAAAAATGTAAAATTAAAAATTGACAAAACTACGAACTTTAAATTGGGTAATATACATGTAAATATTGTGTATAGAAAATAAATCTGTAAATATATTCAGGCCTGCCGGGTGAAAACGGGATTTCGTGAAAAAATTACGGATAAATTCTTTCTAAAATGGATTAACGTTCATCAGTTTTTATCAGGCATCAGTATTGTAATCGTATACATTCAGTTTATTTCGATCTTTTTCCAATAAATACAAGAAAATGGGAAAAAATGTAATTACTGAATAATTATCATGTCCCTCCACAATAATGTAATTATACATTTTTACGTATCATCGATCGTATTTTATTTTTTAACTCAGTCGAAAGTACAGTCCCAATAAAATACTGTTTCACTGTTTCGATTGTCACTTCGTGCACGATAATATTATTATTATGTCAGTTGCATTGTTGGTATTGAAATCGGTATAAACTCATTGGACACACGTTAAATACATAATACTTTAATACTTTTTTTTATACTAAAAAAAACTTTTTACTAACTTATAATAGTACAAATAATACATATAATAACAACATAAAATATATAATATATATATAGTAAAATTTGCATACAATAGAAAAACGTATCGAATTGTGTATGGATACGGTAAAGCTACGCGTGTACACCTAAGTACATTGATTACAGACATTTTAATTAATATACGTAACGTAATTTTTACAATAATATAGAATATAACTCATCAGCATATATACAGACACATTACACAATATTAATAACTCTTTGACAAACATGATGAAGAACAACGTTTATCTTGAAATTATTTTCGATGCACCAAGCGGCATTGTTTTAACGCAACTATTATAAACTACTTCAAACTCCTGAAATTCTGCTTCTAAAACGTTCAAGTTTCGAGGGTACACATATGCCACAGTTGTAAATCAAATGGTTGAAGGAGTATATATATATGAACAGTATAAATGCGTGCACACTATATTATGTGAATAGATAGGTTTTTTTTTTTTTATATGCATATAAAAGTATACTATAAAAATAGTTAAAAAAAATGTTGTATATATATATATACAGAGGGACCATGTCGGTATAGTACAATATAGATAAATATTTTGATCTCCGACGACGTACTGCTGTATGTTATATATGCATGTTCAAGAAGAAAACTGAGATAATTGAATTTAATTGGTGTAACTTAGCGTGGGTACTTATAGACACAATATTTATTGTGCTCGAATCACGTAAATACGATATACGAGTAGTGTGTACGTATAGTGAACGACAACGGTTTTCAAGTTTTGAATAAAAAAAATATATTTTTCTCTAACTTAATAGATTTCAAGTTGCGGACGCCAATAAAAGTAATATTGATGACATCGTATAAAGTATGACATTACATATAAACACAACCACACACTTTTTGTCAGACGAATATTTCATCTCGTCATTTTCGTTCGTGTTTTTCATTTTTACTATCAGCATTTAGACAAGTATACGCTTACGAAAGCGTACTCTTTTTTTCTTTCCTTATTTACTTGGATTTTTCCTACTTTTTTTAGTTTTTCCGTAAGAATAAACATCGGGGAAAAGTTTTTCGCGTACCGTCGTTGCTGACTATCGTCTGGACCTCAAGTGAAATACATAAATTGTTCGTGAAACTTTCGTCTTTTATTCATCAACGATGGCCACGTATGGCGGACCCGCCCTATTACTTACGCGGTTGCTGTATCGTTGTAATATAATAGCGATACAAATCGCTTAAGTGCTGATATCATATTGTTCAGAGTTTGATTTAAATCGTGTACTCATATATTTCGGTCTCTCATTGTAGCAAAATGTAAAATAGTCTTATTTACGAAAAAATATATTTTTACCTACGTTTGACACGATGAGTTATCTCTCTTTAACCATACAACGTGGATAACTACAATCTAAATAAGTGTAATAATTACGAGTGAAAATGGAACCGGTGATGGCCCAGTAATTGCGCGTCAATATCTAGCGCATAGATCTATGGATTTTCAAAAGTCCTATCATTGCATATTTTTCTATCGAGATTTTCGCACCTACGACACCCCTACCTCCTCCCACTTTAACGAACATAGGTTCGTGTTATGTTTTACACATAAACACGATGTATACTGGTTACACAGTATAAAGTATAGCACAGTATACAGTATTATGTATACTTGGTCGTTTATTTATTTATTCGTAAAATAATTTTTTCTTTATTTAGTATTATTTTCCAAATGCTCAACACTTAATTATATGCGTGAACTTCATATTCAGAGTAAAAGCTTTACATGTTCTGTATATGTATATGAATATATTCTAAATGTTAAAAAAAGGCACTTTTTTAAGTAAAAACTGAACATAGGAAGTATTTTAAAAAGGTAATTTTTCGATTTTTTATTTTTTATTTACGCATTATTTAAGCACTTTAAACAAAAATAAGTCTGTAAAAAAGTTTGAATTTGCTTAATCATACATATGACTTCTTGTTTGTTTATCTTCTAATACAGTTATTACTTTGAGTTTAAATATTTAAAATCATTTTACAATATAATATTATTATTCATATTTGGTATATTACTATATAGTTATAGTTTATATCCATTATCGAATATCTTGATAAATATATATTTATTTATACACACTTAATATGCAATGAATATGGAATATTTAATATGATCTTACCAATGGATCGTTTTTCAAATACAATATTATTATAATTATTATATTATTAAAACGTTATTATACTGATTTATAAAATCGAGACGAGTGGAGTCTTAAGATAAGGGTGACTCGTCTCAAAAAGTTGGAAGAAAGGAGAAGGTGAAGGAGAAGAAGAAGAAGAAGAATATGTTATAATATTATTTTCGTGTATAAATAAATATACCTGTTCCTGCAACAATCAATCCAATTTTTATATTTCTTAGGTCATCTCTTTGAGATAGCATACGAAACGTATTTATAAACTACTACTGCCACAGGGGCGGATCCAGAGTCGGGGAACTGTGGGTCAAGCCATTTCAAGAGGCCATTTATTAGAGTAGATACTGAATTAGAAATGAATACCTTGTAAAAAAAAAAAAAACACAATATGCTCATAAAAGTGTGTAAGTATATTTATATTACATTTTAGAATTAGTGATACCACCGATAATGACTTATTTACGATCAATAAATATGATCTAATTTTATCAGCACTATAAACGTACGGAATAAAATATGATTTACTAAACTTTTTACAAAAACGTTATAATTTAAAATATAAATTATGAATTGTTTATTTTTCTAATAACTCCGATGGGCCAACTGTCTAAGAGTTCAAATCAAGGTCTAAAAAGAGAAAACAATTTCCAAGAGGCCAATTTTGCCAAAAAATATTAACTGTGGGTCATTTGATCACCTGAACCCCCCCTAGATTCACCCCTATCACTGCGATGATAACATAAGTTATCGATAGGTATCTACGTATGAGCATAAATATACTTTATCACTCGTTCAAAACTAAATTAGACGTATTATATTGGTATTTTTCTCGACACGCGACTTTCAGTATTCTTTTACAATTGTATTTATGCATTTTATATTTTTTTGAAGTATAACACTTATACGTGACAGCGAGTAAATAATGCTGTACTCTTTTCAAATCACTACGTCAATCGTTTTTGATTTCCGATTTAAGCTTTTATCAAAGTGTGCAAGTGTACAATAGTAAATAGACGTATATTATATATTTGTACATAGTGTTTATTTATTTATTTTGTGCGTCAAGTATATTGTTCCAAAACATATTATTGGTTATTTTCGTGATAAATCGTCTATGTTAAGGTTTGGTTTTCAAATTAATCGAAACGTTGAATTTTGCCTAACCAGGGTAACGCATTTCCATTAGGTTATAAATAATTATACCTTTATTTTTATGTAGGTAGACGTTAGGTGCCAGTTAAATTTTTATACTCGGCGATAAAGTAGCTATTGTCTGTGTAATATATACACTTTACAACTAAAAAAAATCGTTTATATTTTAATTTTATCGTTTATTTGTGCAAATAAAAATATTCATCCTTTTAACTCGAGTAGATTAATTGATAACGCGACAAATAAAAAAATAAAACCGCTGTTTATAGAGAATCTAGTAATACATATTATACTCTAAAAGCCGTCATAAATTTGATATAAAATAAGCTGTGAAACTTAATAATTATTAACTGAAGGCCGAATGCTATCACGAAAAGTGTGTTAATGGCTGAGGTTTACAGTGGTAAATAATACAATGTATGAGAAAAGATATTATTTTCTAAATCTACAGTTTTTGATTTATAATAATATTCATTATAAATGAAGCTGAACTGTTAGATTTCAATTCATTCTTACGATAATTCAATATCTTATAGATATTTTCAATATCTGACTGAATAGTGATAAATTGTTCTGATATAAATATCGAAAATAAATTATTAAGAAATTAATAGAACCTTTACTTTTTGTATTTTATCAACAGTTGAAACATATAAATATGAAAGAAGGTTTGTTGATGACAAACAATATTGAAAATCTGCAGTTTACATAAATTGCAAGTTCAACGGAAAAAAAAATGACATTTATTTTCTGAGCCAAATGTTTCTCTCTTACTGATAAAGTGCAAGCCAAAAGCTTGTCACAAACAACCATGCCGAACGATAAATCAAATAGCATTGTTTTAAAACATTTACAGTAGAACCATGTTTATATATAAATCGAAATGAGTGTACACACAAGTTTTTTAAACAGGAATTATTATTCCTGGCAAACGTGGTGGATTTCTTTTGTTTGGCATATACTTATACACACACGGATCAGGATTAATAATAGATATAGGCGCCTTCATAATAATAATGGTAAACCAATGATGTTTTGTTCAAGACCACTAACCTTTCTGAACGTCTCTTGCGGCCACGTTTCCTCGCAAAAATCTTTGCCATACATCTCCTTGTTGGCCATGTAAATACCATACGGAAGTGTAGCTACCAGCGAGAATATCCATATGGTAGCGATTATTTGCGCCGTGGTCCATATGGTCATCCGAGGTTGAAACGGGTAGATGATGACGAAGAACCGGTCGATGGCAATAGACGTCAGCGTCAACGTGGACGTGTATACGCTTGTACCCTGGGCGTATGGCACGATATGACAGAATATCTCACCAAACATCCAATGACCTGCATTAATAAAAATAAAAACATCATTATTGCATCGTTTCAAAACGTGTTAACAAGCTTGACACATTTCGCCGTTTCGCTACCGAGTACTAATTTAACTAGAGAAAAACAATAATTATTTAATTCATTGTTAGGACAATTATGTATTATACTAAGTGATACAACAACATGAAACTAAATCATGAGGTAACCAAGTTCTGGGGAGGTGTAATGAAATTATATTGTAAAATATGTATTTGTTACGATTTTTGCATAATTTTATATCTTCAATACATAAAATTTTAGTGATCAAATCCAAACTAAAATTTATAATAAAATTAATATTTTCAGCATGTTTGATAAGACAAGCACGTTTTCTTGCAGAAGTGTTAAAGTGGTTTTCCGCACACCGATGGAGAAGGTAAGTTATTAAATTTACCTCTACCGATCATTATGCGTTTTCCATAACGAATTAATGTAGTATAATTCTATGCGCTATATTTGTTTTTGCCCACGTGTGTCTATGTTAGATGTGATACACCATTGCGTTTGATTATAGGTTTATTCAGGACGTCGAAATAATCCTAAATGATAAGTCCCCCCGGACGTTTTGGGCAGGTTGTGAAAAAGGGTTTGTCAGTATCACTCGAATGCGATAGAGAAGAGTGTCGTCGTCGTCGTGTTCGAATGCGTAGATCCCTCGGAAACCATTCAATTTCATTTTCTATTCGACAAATGGAACCTCAGATATGGTATATTATACATGCAACGTATATATATATATATATATAGAGTTGTATAATTATGTCTGTATATATATATGTAAAAAACAATAGCAGTTATAACAAAAGGGTCGCACAATAAATTTCGTGGCTTGTCAAAAAGTAGACGCGCTTTTCTTTTAATCGCACCCAAGTGATATGCTTTTGAAAAAAAAAAATAATAATAATAATAATAAAAATACATTTTTGCGATTACTGAAAAATTATGTATGGAATGTAATATATTGATTACTTATATATATAATATATTTATAATAACATAAATCGATAACATATAAAAATAAATATGAATACAGACAGTATAGAAGTATGTGATATTGATTATAATCATAAGTCATTCAATTGACTAAGATATATAAGCAATAATATTGTGTTCGTAAACAAATGAAAATGAAAATTCCACCGCGGTTATATGTAATTATGGTAGACAAAATAAACGATATTTATGAAGGAAATTTACTAAGCAACTATTTTACTTCAAACATTATTGAAGGTAGATGGATAATGGTCTTATGGACCCATCTAAATATGTACACAGCGTCGTGGCCATATAGGTTTAGTGGATTATGTGAGTCATTGAAGGTTAATAGTATAAAAGGATAGCTAAAAGCTTCCAAGGCATGAAAACAGTAAGCGTCACCACAAATATTGAGTTTCTTGTGCAATTATTAAAAAACAAAGTATTTCAAGGTTGAAAATGAATTTTACCTATGCTATTGTATTATAGAAACTAATTATTTCTTTATTAGAAAATTAATTGTAGTTGGATTATATTAATAATGTAGCATGGTTTGTGAAATAACACATATATAGCTCAAAACGCTCTTAGACAGTTTAAGTATACATTAATGAAAACATTTGAATAATCTAAAAAATTATTTTGTTATAGTCTGAAAACTATATATTATTTAATAGTACGTATAAAAAGCAAAACATTTCAAAGTAAACAATATAAAATATACTCTTTGTCAATAGTTTTAGTATATTACATAATTTAACTCATTAGCTATAAACGATTATAATTCATGATACGTTAAGACTGAAATTTTTTTGCGTATGATTACGCGGAGAAATGTTGTTATTAAGGTTTTTTTTTTTTTTGTTTTTACTTATTAAAAACGAATACAAAATTATGTAAATATAATAAAGCGGTTTTTAGAGTAAAATCGAAGTTTTTCATCAAAATAGCTTGTCGAGGGCGATAGAATTACTATGGTTTAACTTTACTATTGATCTCCCGAAATACTTTTACAGTTTCATCACGGATCCTCGAATGCCCTAACTGTTTTACTACTATAATAATCTCGTCTATAACTGCTCGGTCGTAATCAAATATTTATTGATTTAATCGGTGTCTTGTCACTAAAATTATACCATGTACCAACTATAAACCACACGCATAAACGATTCTTGAAATACGAGTATATATAAAAAAAAACATAATGACAGAATATGCAGTATCTAGACTTGTATGTATTGTCACGTGATGGGTACCTATACGTCAGACACGATTGTTGCAGTTGCTATATTATGTTCACTTATTATAATTTTTATTATAGTTAGGTATAGAAAAAAATGTAAAAATTATTATTTTAGAAAAATTCGTTTAAACTTTCCTTTTCGATAAATGGCTTTTTAAAAATAGAATATTAAGTGTCGATATATAATATATATAGAAATAAATATATAAATTATTTGTAATTTATTTAAATTCTCGTTTGATTTCAACTTGATCTGATTGAAATGTATCAAACCGATCCGTATAGAAATAGACAAGTACAACAAAGGCTGACTACGACAATAATACGTGACACATTTGTACGAACCAAAAGCTCCGAATTGCATTGTCCACGCATCCATTACTGAGTGGGCAATTCTTCTCTGGGGTGGTAATTTCAACCATGGTTATGCTTTAGCTTGTATTATGGCAGGTGAATCGCATTTCGTATCATGTGAATAATTTATACTTATATATATATATATGTATCTATTATAATTCAATAGTAATATATAGTGGTTTTCGCAAAATTGATTGCAAACCAGATACACACGTCCCCTTTATTCGTCTTGTACTTAGGTTCGAACACATTTGATTGTTTACTGTCACACGTACTACTGAATAAACCATAGGTTCTTCAATTTCCATTTTAAGATGAATCAACATTCTATCCGTGAGAATATATATGTATATATATATATATATATATATATATTCCACAGGATATTCTGAGCCGGTCATCCTTATATAATTCATATAACAGCTTTCAACAACAATAATAATAATAATAATAATAATAGGAATATCTATAGCAGTTTATAATGAAAATTGAACTGACGATGAAATTCGTTGAAAAATAGAACAAAAAAAAAAAAAAAACACCATGGTTTTCGTATTCATTTAAAAGTAGAAAAAATGGCCATTGTGTAAAAACCATATCCTTGTTACTTGATGTGTAATAAGGCGCAATAATATTGATCGTTTTGATATGGTTCCTCATGGTTGACGTGAGCATGCATAGGTATGGAAATATTGAGTAAAAAATTAATATCTTTGGGTACGGATTTTGAACCTACGGCAATCGCTAGACTACTGCCGATTATATTTTTGTTTGTTATTTTATACTTAATTAGTGAAGGTTATCCATATTATACAGTTGAGGAGAGATAACGCGCCACATTAATTTGGCTGTATAGATGGTTATAAATAATACAATATTTGTGAATGCGTCAGAGTAGAATAATCATCTAAACATATATTTTATGGGTTTCACACTTAAATTATACCATCGGGCAATAGTCGCCAAATTTGGTTCTCGGTTAGGTACATTCTGAAGTATTTTAAAATTGTTTTTTTAGATTATCAAAGCACAGCGCACACACATTCAAAATGCGCATATTTTTGTATAATTTTAACTGATTGCATCTAATAAATTACAGTGAATTATTATATTTTCATTGAAGTATCGGGAAAATTGGTTTAGATTTTATTTACTGCCACATTACCGTTAATGAAGTCAGTCATATTTCATATAAAATAGATATACGATTTTGTATCTAAAAAATGTTTACGTTTTATATAGTAAAGTGGGATGGATAAGAATTAAGTAAAAACTTTGAGATTACATTTATTGTATACATTTTTTATACATTCATAAACATATATACATATGTATATATACATATATACATATGTATATATACATATATACATACAAAAATACACACAAACAAACAGACACATGCAATATTTTAATGAAGGTTTTTATTTTTAAATTTTCCTTTGTATAAAAAAATTAATCCTTACATTTTAAAGTTAAAAGATAGTTATAAAAATCTTTAAAAAATTAAAATTTAAACTTTTAACCACATTCAAAAATAAAAATAAAAATGTTTAAATAATAGATTATTACAACACGTATTATCCGACCAAATAAATAATATAAATAATGAACCGCAATATTATACGCATAATTCTGTTGGGTTCATAGCAATGCATATAAATTCATATATAATTCATAGCAATGATTTCAAGCTAATATTGTTATTTAAGATTGAATTATGACCACGATGTTTTGAATTCGATGGTATCCTTCGTACGTGCGCTTATTATATTACATGGCCGTCTCGCGTACACTAGACGTTTGAACGACAATACTTTAGAATCATTTTTATTTCCATTACGGTAGATATTGTTATTTTTTTATTTTTTGTCCCCCAATAGAATACTGCTCGTTACTGCGGTGGGAAAATATCACAAAAACCCACGCGATAGTGCAATTCAACGTAGTCCGAGGACGAAGCGTTCATACGCGTCCGGATGGTAACGGTTTTTATTCACGACGTCAGAAAGTAAAAATAAAAAATTTAAACGCGAAAAAATAAAAACACCAACAACCTTTATTTTCTCTTCTGCGCCGCGTGTATATCAGTTTGTTTGACGCGTAGAAAACAAAATTGATACGTCATCCACATGTACTTTTTCTGCGAACAAAACGACGTGTGATGCCCAATGGTACATGGCATCGTACGTCGTGTTCGTGTAGCAAAGTAGAACATAATTTAAGTAATTTTCACTGGGTGGTACTTCACCAAAATTGTCTATCAGAGGAAAATAGAGGGAAAATCAATTCATGTCATTACGGTCTTTATGAGAACGTGTATGTTAAGAGTACGATCACCCACCACTGGGTAGCATTAAATTATCAATAGGAGGGGGACACTAGCGTAATATACTTTGTATGTTAAATTATGCTTCGTAGTATAAAGCTTATACTGCATTATCCATATATGAGTGTTGCACATAAAAATAAATATGTGGGTTACACTTTCGTTTTTTCTTTCGAGGCTTGCAGTTCGACCACTGTCACTGCAACTGCAGGTGTATATCGACAACGGGGATACGAAATTATCTTCGAACGCATTTCATCGGCTTTATTGAACGATAGACCATCGATAAATATTTAGATCGAGCGGCTGGTAGTATGTATATAAACACAGTCATCCGCGCGCCTGCAGTGCAACTGTGCAAGGATAGATACACTACGATAAACTATACGAGAACTAAAAAAAAACACCATGTTTTTGGTAAAAACGGATGACAACGACGACATGTGATGGTAATAACCACTATCGCAGTGATAGGTACTATATTGTGGTATTGTGACGTAACATTATATATGTATAAAAAAGAAATTGAGAACAACTGCGAAGATATCTCATGTTGTGACGACTCAAAAAATCTAAAATTAAATACTCATAAAAACGTAATAAATCATTTGGGAGTATACGTTCGTGTATCGACGACGACGGATTTATAATAGTTATTCATTCATTGAATAATAAATTGTTATTTTGCATACAGGTTCGGTAGGGGGATCTTTTTTAACCTTATTCAATCCTTCTATATGCACAAATCATTCATATTTTCACACTTTGATTTACGGAAAAAGCATGTCTACTATAAGACTATATTTACACATTTACATATTTCTTGTATATCTGTTAAGGGGGTTAAGGGTTAATAATATCAAGATTTATTTTTCAAACGGGAACACCATATTTTTTAAGCATATAACTATTTAGTTAATTTCTAGTTTTGTGTATCATAGTCAATATTTGGAGCAGTTCTTTTATAACTATTTAAATTTTAAGTTGCAAATAAAAAGGTGTTAAATATATTGATATTTTATTTATTATTATTATTATTATTTTTTTTTTGAATAATTGCACCATGATGAGCATTTAAATTGTATCCATGTCATCTCAAAATAGTTATAAATTAGAAATTACTTTCACCGTTTCATTATATTTTTATACAAATTTGAATAATTATAACTATATTGGTTAGAAACTTTGACAACGTTACGTTAACAATTCCAGAAAAAATTATGAACTATTTATATGCGTAATAAACGGTTTGAAATATATTTGAAAAATAAAAGTTGATTTTGTCATGAGGTACTTTTTAAAATATTAAAAAAATTATCGGAAAATATAGTTTTATAATACCACAAATTTTTCATAAACAGAGTTTGAAAAAATTAATAATTTTAAAAAAGGGAACAAGCATACTTATAAAATCACCAAGCATATTACATGAATCGTATGGAGGAAAATTTCAATTCATCTATTATAGTATGCTAAAGACGGGAGACACATGCACGTTGTGGACAAATCTGATTACTATGCCTGTTTTTAAATCTAGGACAGCGCCGTCGTCACCATCGTCGTGTGTATAAGGACGATATTTCATTTTTTGGCATTTTTCATATTTGTATACGAAGAGCGTATAAAAAAAGAATAACAGGAGAATATAATATACATGTGTTTACTTTCTTCTAAATGTGAGGGACTCTTAAAAAAACAAATGTTTATATTATATTACTATACATATATATATATATATATTAAATACTACGAGTACATGGCATAAATGTCGGTCATCAATTTGCTGATTCTCTGAAGTGTATTGTTTCATTTTCCGTATTTTTTTCGCTCTGTGAATTCGTTACAAATTCTTTGGTTATCACGATATTTCGTGTAGTAAGCAACGTGTACTGACATTTGAACGTAGAAAATGTATTGTCAAAAATAATATCTATACAAATTATACGTATTTTTTTTACACATATCGATTTGTTTTAGAAAAATTAAGCAATACAATAATTTATATTGTCTGTGAATAAGAAGGGACTGGCATAATAGGATTAACAATTTTCATCCGATTAGCCAGAAACAATTATAATGGAAATCAAGAGTGAAATGATTGATTTTGTGCCGGCAAAATCACTTTCTTAGATTTTTTATTAAAAAATATACAATGATTTAGTTACATAATTAAAGATTATACAATAAAAACAAAAATAATAATATTGAAAACTTTATATATCGGATTACATTTTGCAATAATATTGTAATTAAGTTGAATACTAGCCAATTTTAAATGCTTTAAGAAGTATTATATTAAATCCATTGTTCACATAATATCAATATTTATATCAAAATATCAAAATTAAAAATTAAATTAAAACATTTAATAACTATAATTTGTGCCTGTAGAGAAGGCATTTTAAAAGTGGAATGAAAACCATTTAAAGTAAAAATACGTACAATTTATCGATTTATCGACGATTATATTTTTTCACTGACGTTTTTTGCATTAAAACGTTATTTCGCATGGAGCTCATAGATCTTTCATGAAAAATAATAGTTTACCTTGATATCACCCTGATAATCGGAAAATAATAAATCATCTTTTACATTCCAAGGATTTTATTTGTCTACATTTTTAATTCGTATTTGTTGCTCTTGCTTACATTATTATAACCCATTCTTCAATGATTTTCTTTTCTTATTTTTTAATTTTTTTTTTGGTGGATAATGATTAGTTGTTTTTCATGCATTTCTTACCAAACATTTTCCACCTGCCTTCGCTGTAAGTGCTACCAAACGCCCTCCATATTAGACAGTTCATATGCTTCGATGCCTTTAAAATGTATGATGTGGAATATTTTGCATCGGGTCCACAAAACTTTTTAGACTCTCAGATTGTGTATTTTTGAAATTTTTGAAATAGAACTTAGGAATAATGTTTCAGTTTTCGAACCGATATCGGTACTGCATTTGAATAAAAAAAAATAAATATTACCACGTCATATCATCGTCTCTGTTCTACTAAATACCATTTGGCAACGATATATCAGAACGCGCACGCGAATCGACTCGGTTCAAACAAATTGAAAATGCATGTATATACAATTTACTGTGTTGCTTCAATTGTTGAGATCATAATACGACATTTTCGTGGCGTGTGTGGGTTAACGTTGACACCAGGGATGGTCCACTGGAATGGCGGAATTTCATCGCGGAGGATTCGCGTATGTATTTATATATATCAGACAGTTTATAACAATATTATAGCCTCCGAGGAGTCTCGAAAGCTTTTTAAGTGACATTACGGGCTCATCGCAATAACCAACAGTGTAATGCGCTCGCGTTCTTATGCGGTACGTACATTATTTGAAAAACTGTGGGCGATGATAACCCGTGGTTCGGTGGTAAAGTTTATACAAGTACATTTATAAAGTACACGTTGTTATGGAGGCATACACACTTTATTTTAACGGCATCGCGTGCGATAATTTTATAACACTTTATACTCGTCCGCATACACTGGTATAATTAGTTTCAGTAAAACTTAAAACACTTTCTCACAGTTTTCATCGTCCTTTTTCGATGATCGTTATCGTAGTACACCCGTGTTGGTCCACGTTATTCTGCTTTTTCACACATCAGAAATCAGAAAATTATTTTCACTATACTACTACTCTCTCTCCCTCTCTATCTCCTACTCCCTGATATTGTCACTAACTTTGTCGGATCAATCGGTTAAACAATTTTATATCGATCGACTAGATGAAAGGATGACATTGTAGAAGATTCACATAGTATAATATATACATATATTAGAGTATGTTAAGTTCGTGAAGATTTTTTGTCTACTGATTATTTAAAAAATATGCTAAAATAGATTATACATTATCTGTTGCGTTTCATGTAATATGCATACAACAATAGTAAATAATTATTGAAATAGAATCAAAATTATATATATAAAATAAACAAGGTAATGTGGAATAACAAATAATGTAATATATTTTTTTAAACACGTACAAAAAGACCTTTAAACGTGTAATTAAAAAAACTAAATATATCAAAAAAAAAAAAAACATCCTAGCTATGTAGACAACATGCATTGATCGTTCTAGAAAAAAAAAAAAACTTTAATAAAAAGCGTGAAACCCAAAAGGATTTTAAATAAATAAAATAATTGCCTAGAATTCCAACCAATATTGATGTCCTCTTATGAATAAATAAATTATTTTATTTTATTTTAAATACATAATTTAATTTTAAACACCATTACTGCTATTACATCATATAATCATTAACACCACCTTTGTAATTCCTATATTATAATTAATCGGTATTTTTTCTTCTATTTTTTATCTTTCTATTTATCATAGGTTAATGAACTTTGTATTTGAAGCTTTATCAAATAAATAAAAATAATTTTATTTAAGTAAACATATTTATATGAGTTTTAAAACAAAATTTCAAATGATAACTAATAATTAATTGAAATAAAATAATACACTAAAAAAAAAAAAAAAAATTGAACTGGGATAGAAAAAACAATGGTACAAATTAATAATTATTTTAAAAGCATTGAACAAGCAACAAACAAATATAAGAAGATAAAATAAGAAATAAAAGAATAAAAAAAAAGAATTCTATAATCTATACGTTTTTCGTTCTTTAGAAAAAAATAGTTTATATGAATTCAATTTGTTATTTTTCTTTAAAATGCATTTGAATCAGTTAATATTCCAATTGTCTAATATTTTATTAAGAAATATTTTAATATATGTAAGCTTCATTAATATATAAAAACATTGACGAACAAACTTATAAATTGAAATTAAAGAGTTTAACTGCTAGGATTGGTGTTTTAAGTATATTTTTAATTGAAAAAAACAAAAATTTTATTAATTAAAACTATTTAATTTTTTTTTTTTAATTGATTATGATAAAAAAAAATATAAATTTAACATCCTCAGGCTCAAGAACCTGTTCTTAATTCCATTATTTTACAAAGTAATTTTTTTACATTTATAAACAAGTATTTGTTGTTTTAACACTTCTCGTGTGTTGTATATTAAAATGTTAAATACATTATAATTTAATAAGACATATTGGTAGTTTTTTCTAACAACATTACTTGCTCCATAAAATAATATGTTATAAGCCAATTAATTTATAAGTTTTTTTTAATTAAAATTGTCAAAAATATGTATAGACTCTAATAAAGTATTTGCTGGTTGGAATTTGATTACAGTAAAAAATATTTTAAACACTATATGGGAGTTGCACAGTTAGATTATTGTTGTAAATGTAAAATAATTTTAATTTTTTTTTCATAGAATTACATGAAGGATAATAAATGAAAATGACTTAATTTGGAACAGCATAACTTATTCAATAAACTTAAATGCAATTGACATTATTAATTTTATTTATAAAAAAGGTATAACAAGATCAAAAAAAAAAAAAAATTAAAAAATATAAAATTAACTTTTTATTACCCAATACAAAAAACTTTGATTTTGTAACTATACAGATTAAATTGTAATATTTTGTATTTGGTTTCTGACAAAATTAGGTTCATTAACAATATAACTGCGACATATGTTTGGTGTTCATCGCATAGCAAGACGACTTTTTGTAAAAAAGTGTATGTCATTTTAAATAAAAATAAGAATTCATTAAGTTATTAATATTGTTATAATTGTTATTTTTTATTTAATCGAGAAATGAAACTAATAGTTTTTCTTTAAATAAACTGCATATTAACTTTTATTTTCATCATTAACGATAACAATAATATACTTATTATCATGCAGTGTTTTAACGTCTTATGATTTCATCTGCTACGGACGCTTTGATACTTTATGTAATAATATCTATAACGTAATTGGAAGTGAAAACATTGCACGAACTTCGTAACTTTTTACGTCGGAAGGAAATAAAATTAATTCGAACTTTTAATTGGGCTTTCTTTGACAAAAATTACGAGGGACTTCTCCAATGAAGACGTGAGTCAATTGCACTAAAAAAAAACACAGCATATTAGATAAGCAAATTGTTTTTTTTTTTTAACATAATTTTATTTTTTTTGATCAATATCTGTACATGCGAAAATCAATTAAAAAAAAACATGAATTTATTGAGTTTATTGATCACATCATAAATATAGTTGTTTCAAAATACAATATAAACTCACGTGGTCTACATACACACACACACACACACACACACACACACACACAAACATTTCAATATATAAACTCAACAGTTGTAGTACACCAATTTTCAGCAATACTGTAGGTAATAAACAAATTAATTAAAAAAGATACTTAAATTGTTCAAAATAAAGCGAAACGTTTATAAATTATTGTTAAATGCAATGATTATTCGCCATTTTATATATGCAACGCAAACCATTAATATTTTAATTTCAGAATGATGTCTAAAAATGGTTATACATATTTAATAATATATTTTATATAAAAATTATTTTTAAATCAAACCGTTTCGAATTTCGGGCCATTGTTTACAAGTGGAGGGGAGAATGGAATATGTTAAACTATTATCCCCGCAGATATCTAATTTCCATATTATATATGATTTTTCAAACACGGGAACTCGATATCGGTTAATACTGGGTTATATTATGGAGTTCAATTATGGAAGCATACAACAGTGATAACCGAGATTATTAACAATAGGTAACTGAAGCATAATATTATAACGGGTGATGAATTTTTCTGTCAACATGAAAACTATATAATATACCGTCCCCGAATGCGTGATTTACATCATAACCACCGTAAGGTATAGTGCTTTATTTTTTTATTTTTATTTCTGCGTTATGCAATTTTGTTTTGACAGTTACAAGTGTATAGTGTTTTTGAATAAGAATATACTGCTTCTCCGAATAAAATAAAATAAGTTGGATACGCGTTACGGTACACTTATCATATAGTTGTATAATTCCACTGTGCATATATTGGATATACGTAAATGATTAAAATTAATACATAATCTAAATCGAGTTTAATAAATTCAGGAAACCAAGAATTTTCGAAATGGTACATTTGTGTTTCCAATGGGAAACAGCGCAAGGCATAAGAAGATTCGTTTGAATAAAATATCTAATACCCCGCACTCCAGTTTACGGAATGAAAAGATTGGAACAATTTTCAAAGTCAAGTTGTGATAGTCAGGCGTTTGACAGAGTGAGACATGAGGCCCTAATGTATAAATTAAAACTTTTCCTTCTACCAATATATTACTTGCTGATTAAATTATACCTCATTGACCGCCACTTTCTAACTTTTTAAATTTTAATGTCAAACTAGTAAGATTAATGGTGATTTAAATAAAAAATGGCAATCGATAAATCCTTAATAGAGCCTGTTCGAGACTTGCCACTTAAAAAAATAGTATTATCAGGAGAGGTTGATTGAAGTATAGTAATTTAATGGACTGTATAAAAATGAATAATATGCTTACTTAATGAATACGTTTATTAAAATATAATAATAATATTTAGAACTGTTTGGCCCAGAAAATAAAATTAATAATAAATAAATATTGAAATAATAATAATTTAACAATAACCTGTACAGTGAATTAAATAAACCGTTAAATGCTCGAGATGTAAAAATAAATAATAATTCAATAATGATGAAACAATATGCATTTATAATAATATGACTTTTGTCGGCCAAAACAATGCATATAGTAGTAATAAATAAATTTTGCCTTCGGCGGCCGAGCTCTTTAAACTCGTTATGAAATACATGATCGACCATACTCACAATGTATTTGTACTTGGAGGCGGATTTCATTCCAACGCGACCACATCGTTGAATGCAGTTGTAGTAGAAAATTTAAAACGATAAAAAAATAAAATAAAATAATGATCCCGTGTGTGTGCGATCATAAAGGCACGATGGAAAGACTCCCACGTACCAGCCGCAACGTTGGCACAAAGAACGCGAAGAGCGAAAACCGGAGTTGTTTTTTTGCGGGCAACGACGAACGGTAAATACGACTATGAATATTTTCAAAAACCATGTGCACATATCGGACACATGATACGTGAATGCACGGTCAACAGAAGTCACGATGTCGTAACCGACGAGCATAATATCAGTGTCATCAACACTAACGAAAAATCAAAGAGAATAGATGAATGCGAAATCGAAAAATTATGATGACACTTGAACATGGGCGTAATTTAGGGGGATGGAGAGGCAATCAACCCCCACCTCTCCTGAATCCGTATTTACGGAATTGATTATATGTAAGATACACATTTCAAAGTTTTTAATGTGTATCATTTTATAACGAAATCAAATCACGCGTGGCTGTGAATTCTGGATTGGGCTTGTTGTCGTGAATAGGGACAAATGGACGTAGCCGTTTGGACGTGGCCGTTTGGACGTGGCCGTTTGAACGTGGGGACAAAAAGACGGAAAAAAAAATATATATATATATATATTTTTTTCATTTGGTTTTATGTTCATAATATAACTAATAGTATCGTATCATAATCAGTGTTGAGAATAGATAATGCAAAATTTATCTAGATAAAGATGATAGATAATATGTCCTAATTCATCTAGATAAAGATAAAAGATAATTTCATTTTTATCTAGATAAAAAAAGATATTTTTAAAAAATGTTATTTTTTGGTCAATATTTCATATTCTAATAATATCGATGAAGACTCAATTATAATCAGGGGCGTATTTAGGAATATGGAGGAGGGGGGAACAAAAAAAAAGTCTAAAGTATACATACTTTTCCATCTCAAAAAACTGCCATTATTCATAACCAAATAATCAAAATACAAGTGTTTGATAGAAGCATAAACTTTTACTACATAAATTTATAATAAAACATATTTTTAAATATAATTTTTGTAATTACAATAACTGAATACGTCTGGGGTGTTTATTAGCATATGCATCAACTACTTCTTCAGGTTTTATAATTATTTCAGGGTGTATGTTAAGGTGTATTCAGGGTGTATACAATGCTAATCCGTTTAATTGATGTTATCATATTATCGTGATATATTGATATTCCAGTATTTCACATTACACCGTGTGCCCATGCGTGAAAAATAAGAGGGCCTACAATAATAAATAAAGTATAAAATACGGTGAATGGGGGGGGGGCACGGGCCCCATAGGCCCACCCCTTAAATACGTCCCTGATTATAATAATTATAATCAATAGGTACCTAGGTGTTTAATGTTTATTGTAGTAATGTAGTGTACCATTAAGCAGTATTTATAAATATTGTACAATATTTAATGACAGTTAATCACAAAAATGATAAAAAAATATGAAAACTGCTTTGTACATATCAGGATGAATACAGAATACATAAAAAAATATTTTAAGTTAACAATATTCTTTTCCATATAATATAAATTTGATAATTTTCATTATTTTATAAGTAGTTACGACTTTACGGGTTCCAAGAGTGAAGTAATAACTATTCAGCGTATGAGTTACGTGTGTATACTAAAATCAAATACCTACTATATCTGGAACTTCCATGGAAAAATAAGAAATTAAATTTAAAAATACCAAAAATATTTTCCCGACATGAAAATACAAATAAAATGACATATCAAGAAATAATAATTACTCATTAATAATACACGAATTATGATTATGAATACAAAATCTATTTGTATAAAAGAAAGTCAGGTTATTTACAGAATTTATAATTCAAAAACGGCTGGACCGATTTCGATGATCTCTGATTTATAGGATTCATCTCCGTACAAGAATAAAAATAACTCTAATCTTGACAAGAATACAGACAATTATCTAAATAAGTAAACATTTTATCTTAGATAAGTAATTCGATAACTTAGCATTATTTATCTAGATAAGATAAAAGATGACAAAAAGTCTATCTAGAAAATTTATCTAGATAAGTCCCAACACTGATCATAATATTAAACCTTATCGAATTTTATCGTTTTGGCAATAGGTACTTTTTATATCAATATATATTATAACTTAATATAACTTATTGGTTTTTACAACTTGTAATAATGTAATTATTATCACACTTTATCGAAAAATGGTGATACACGAAGCACAATAATACTCATCTATAATCGTGTTAGTCGTGTAGAAATTGCATTCAAGTATACAAGTAAGATGTCATTAATTAATTCAAATCGCGATGGTGAAGTTTTTTTGAATGAATATTTTTTGACATTAAAATTTACATATTATAATAAGTATAAATAACTTATTTATTTTATTTACTGATTTATATATATATATTTTTTTTTATGTCCATTTGTCCTAGATCGTTTTTGTCGGGTCCATACTTGGTGAAAAATTAAATATAACACAAGAGTAACTTTCAAAACACAGACAGGTGTTAAAAAAGAACTACACAAAAGTGGATTCTAAATGGACCCGGCATTAGAGCTATATGCTGTTTAAAATGTTATAGTGATATAATTTTCCTGTTGTCAAGACGTAATGCATAGTGCCACTGCACGCACACTTTTATAAAAAAATATTTTTATATGCTGCGTATTATAGTATAGTATAATAATACTAAATCGCACCATAGAAATCGGTGTTTTGCATGCAATCCAATCGTAAATCAACACAGGTAAAGCACGAAAATTGGAAAAATGAAAATTTACTATAAAAAAAAAGGTTGATAAGAATAAGTATAATTGATGAAATATCATCCATACACTAGGTTCGATAAAGTTTAAAGGTTTATTCTGGCTCAAAAATTATGAAACGTTTTTTTTTTTGGATTGAAAAACAATTAAATGTGCGGTAAAATTGTGCAAATAATGTACATAATTGAAAATTGTAGTGATAAAATTCTAGAAAACTACAGTACCTAAATTAATATTGATTTGAATAGAAGGGTGGACTGGAAAATCGAAATAGTACTTTCCTTGTAAATCACGTATAATTACCACGGAGTGAAATATGGTGATTTTATTATTTTTTTTACAAGGAATAATTAAAATACCGGACTTTTTCCATAAAATTGGGCCTGCGAAGGGAAGTTATTAGTCCGAAGAGCTGTTTATTAATTATTTCCGTGAACATGATATCATTGATTATATATGGTACATATAATATACACAGAGACTACGCATAATCAATGGCGATATTATAACTCCGAGTTGATGCAATTGGTGTCCCTATCGGAAGTAACGTTCTGAACAAATTAATTGATTTCGGAGAGAGCACGTGTGTGACATAGATGAATCAGATGTATTCATCGAACGCGGTCCACTAATAGTGGAAGTTAATTTTAGGTCGCACACGGACAACCTTTTGTTAAAATCGCACTGTCCGTAAATTACGAATCGTAATGGTATCCGCATATGACGTAGACCATTCCATTGTTATACGTATACGTGTGTACAATTGGATCAACACGTTTTAACAAGTCCCTAGTCCTATACGGCTAATAGGCGTACACCAACCGGAAGGCCTCTAAGAACTTGCAGACGAGTTGCTGGTCGACAGCAGTTGTATACACGAGTTTACTGCGGTTTACACCATGCAGAACTTATGATGAAATGCGAGAAAAACGTTATCGGCTAGGGAAATTTAAAGAATTCCTCTATCATCACACGCAAAATCTGCCCTTCGTTATGATTTCGGTAACCTTCTAGGCACTCATAGTTATTCTCGTAAAATTAAAATATCAATGTAACGTGCAAAATAAAATCAGTTGACCGCACAAGTGTCAAAATGTTCACACATGCATGTACAATAAAACACCTGTTGTGACTGATATTGGAAAAAGGTTTCTTACAGTGCCAAACGTAGAAAATGAAACAGTTATTCACTGATAAATTAATAACGACTTAAGATTAAAGGCTCAAAAATAAAATATATTATCAAACGATTGTAATCGGTATGCTCAGGTAGCATAAGGGTAAGAAAACGTCGAGCCCTACATGAGTATACGCCAGGGCACGCTTAAGTCACTGCGTTTTTCGCGTGAAAAACATTAATACATACATAGAAATGTGAATATTTAAAATATTTAAATCTTCAAAACGTGGTTTTTTATGTAATAACTAAGAACCGGATTTATATGCACAAAAAATCCTCAAAATATGCTTCTAAAAATGCTGTAATATGCTATAAAATATGTATTTATTTTTAAATATGTACTTAAATATTCACTTAAAATGTTGTTTAAAATTATGTACAAATATGTGAAATGTATTATAAATATAAAAATAATCATTAATTAATACGGTATTAAAAAAAGTATAAAAAAGCTTTTAAAATATTTTGTCGTCTTTATCGCCATTTAACATTCTTTATCTTCAATCTATAAAGTATAATTACCCACATTAATAAAAAGTGAAAACAAAAATTGAATTCATATTTTACCTTATTGCATTGGATGATATGAGTATGTAATCTTATCTTTGGAAATAAACACCGGTCGCAATTTTATCGATATTATGTGGCAGTGATCGTGAAAATACGACGAAAACGAATATATGTGTTATAAATAATAATATGTATTATAAAACTATAAATATGCATTAAATATGCATTAAATAGGTAAAAACGTTGAAATATGCAAAATATGCAAAATAAAATTAGTTTTATTTTAATAAGAAAGATCTAAATCGGGGACAATGCTCATCAGATTTCAAAAAGCTTATTCCAATACATATATGCATTTGCATATAAATCCGATCCCTAGTAATAACTATTATATGGTATGAACCAAAAAAACTCACTCATGAACTACACATCCATAATAGTGACTGTTTGATAACAAAAACTTGTTGTCAAATAATAATAAATTTTAATTTTTCATTAAAAAAAAAAAAAAAGAAAATAATAATAATACATCCGATACCGAATCACGTCATAAATATGAACACAAGTTGTATTATTTTTTATTTGTTAAATTACAAACTATACGGCATGGATAAAAATAGCGTATTGGGTAAATATACCCCCGTACACCCTTCAACACATCACTGGGTAGAATAATTATTATTATTTTACGTTTACCAACGTTTTCCCGTTGGTTTTGGTACGAGTCCCGTGTTTTGTACACAGATCACATGCACGTGATGTACGGTAGTTTTTTACGTGTACCGTTCTTCGGGGAAAACTCGTGGACTCATAGTTTTTTTTGGAGTAGAGGGTTCGGGTCGCGACAGAGGAAAAACCGAATTCGATCGACAAAATAGGCAGAGTAGCACATCCGTGCACCCCTCGCAGTTAGCCCGCAATGTTTGCCGGGTAAACTTTTTTCGACCGACCGGACGAAACTAACTAACTCTAGTTATTTTTTGTCGTGCTATTACGTATAAAGCACGCCTGCGGCTATTACAACACTTTACGCGCACACTTATGCATCGTTTATAGAACGTGCGAGTGTACAGATATAACAGAGACGCTTTTATGCATTCGATTTTCTTCTCGGCTGAAACGTGGTAATGGTACACTATCTAAAATCTTGATAAACGTCTAAACGATAAATATAAGCGTATTATTACGATCGTTAGAAGTTGAAAATGAAAAACCATGTCATTTATGTATAGCGTAAGCAAAAACATACACCTATTGTTGTTAATCGTCGTTTGAACAACTGCCACGGGTGAATCTTTTTGAAAACTATGTGTAAACCCTTTGACGGGGTTACGTTTGATTGCCAAACACATAATTACATATTTTGTGCTTTTAATACTTTCTTACGGGCTATATTAATTCGAACCACGTGCATTGGCTCGTAGTAGGCAACGAGTATCGATTATTAAATACATGTTAAAGGGACAGTAAGAATACTTTTGATCGATTAAAATTAATTAAATTAATTTTCACAGAAAAAAAAATAGCTCAACTGAAAAACAACGAATTATGCGATTTGTAGAAAAAATTAAAATTTTAGACTAAAAAATTTGGTTTTATTATGTTATAATTGAGCCTATATATTATGTGCATAATATATATTTCATATTTCCATATTTATTTGCCTATATTACATTTTATTTAAACATAAATTATTTTATATCATGACTTACTTTTTGGAACTCCGAGAGTTTTATTAAAATTTAATTTACGAATAATTGTTACTTGAAAATTTAATTTTTCATATTCATATATTTAATTGTTTATTATTTTTTATTTTTCAGTGTGTTTCAAGCGGCAAATTTAAAAAAAGATACCTCTCGAAAATACGAGATAATTTAAGCTATAAAGGGTAAGAGAGCTGTAAGAGGATGCTAAATGAAAATTTGCATATTTTAAATTTTCTGGTAGTTTTCAGAAAACATCCAATATGCTTACGTCACAAAACCATATAAAAAATATTAACATTTTTACGACACATCTGTTACAAACATAATCGATGTTTTTCATAATGTTCCGATTTGAAATTTAATTTAGATACCCTTTACTCGTATATTGGAACATACAATTTCCTTAAATATGCTTTTACAAATATAATATTTTAATTTAATCTAGAAGAAGAGATATTTAGATATTATCGTGATAAAGGTTGAAAAATCTTAAAAAGTATTCATATGAGTTATATATTTTAATTATATAATACGTGTACAAAAATAATGTAAATTTTATTACTATATATAATGCAATACTTTATAATATTTGATAAATTTGTTTAGATGATAAAAAGGAGTTTACTACTTTAATAAAAATAAATTATGACACAAAAATATGTTCATTGATTATACTGTTCTATTTCAGTTTTATTACTTATTCTGGACTTTAAATACAGGGCTATGGATATTTATTATTCTGAAATTATATTACTATTTTTAACTGTAATAATTTATAACTTTATAACATTTCACTAGTCTCCTGCACAAATATTTAATTATTTCTCTTATTGACATAAAATAGTATAGTTTTCGTAAATTATGAAAAATGTATTTTTTTTGATTTGGGTCTTTGAGACAACGTCAAATTTTGTTAAGGTGTATCATAAACTCATAAATGAACAATAAGAAGTTTAATAAGATAAGGATACTACCTATAACATTAATAAAATAATTTTATTTAACAAATTATTTTAATCACTGATTTTATTTAATTAATCCAGGTTAGAATTATTTGAAATTATGTTTATAGAAAATGTATAACGTGAGAAATTTAGAGTTCACATACGATTTTTTTCAATGATGTCTAATATTCATTGTATTAAATTCAAGCAAATATATATAAAAAAAAGAGGATAAAACTTATTATTTAGTTCCATCCTCATGTTATCTATGTTCTCATTTTTGATAATTTCACAATATATTTTTATATTAAAAAAAATACTTTATTTTTTAATATATACTTGTATATCTATTTATATATTTAAAAATCTCGTGTCACAGTGTTTGTGACCATACTCCTCCAAAACGGTTTAACCTATTTTAATGCAATTTTTTGAATAAATTTGGTAGGTCTACGAGTAGGTTTTTACTTTTTTTTTTATACTTCTAAGTGCTATTTTTTAATAAATCGTAGTTTAGTTTAATAATTTTTGACCTGGTCGATAACTGCGAAAATGAATAAGGTATTAAATGATACTATTAAAAATTTTTTAAAAATTTTTAAAAGCTTTTAATTTTATTTTTGGTATTAAATGATGGGTATTACATAAATATTAAACAACAAGAACCCGCGACAGATGAAAAAACAAACAAGAATGTTAGTTCGAAGGATTATTATGCATATCGGTTGATTATTAGATGTGATCAGGACAACGTTATTCTATGATGTCGTCAGCTTTGTCCACAATTCATGGTCGACATGTATGTAAAGATAGAGAGTGAACTATTTCGATACCTGTGATTCAATTAAAAAAAGCTGCGTCCGGAAGATTCTCAAAACAATTGTTAGATATTGGTGATGAGAAAACTACTACAGATGAAACGGGATACATAAAATTACCGACCGATTTCTACACAAACATTGATTCGCAAGATGCTCTCTTTGACCAGATATTTTCCAAGGTACTCAGACAATACACAAATCATGAGTGGCTGGCAGAAAGAGCAATTATAACAGCAAAAAATGTGGACGTCTAAGAATTGAATCTCAAGATACAACATTTGTTATCAGGAGACTTGGTGTCATACTAATCTATTGATACAGTTTGCGATACTACTGAAGCTATAAATTATCCAACAGAGTTTTTAAAATCATTGGATTTACCAGACATGCCACCGCATAATTTACAACTGAAAGTTATTATCTCCGGTTATTTTTCTTCGTAATTTGAACCCACTACGGTTATGCAACGGCACGCGATTAGTCATTAAAAAATTAATGAAAAATATTATCGAAGCTATCGTTTTAAATGGCAAATTCCGAGGTGAAAATAGATTATTACCGCGAATCTCTATTTTACCCACAGATATGCCAATACAATTTAAACGCCTTCAATTTCCAATTAGATTGGCATTTTCAATGACTATCAATAAGTCTCGAGGCCAAATGATGTCTGTCTGTGGCTTAGATTTGAGCACATCATGTTTTTCACATGGACAATTATACGTGGCATGCTTTCGAACCATCCAGTTTGTTTGTGTTGGTGAAAGATGGGATAGCAATAAATATTGTACACTCTGTTGCATTAAGGGATTGATATTGATATTGAATATCAATTTTAACAAATTATTAAAAAAATAAATGGTTGACGTTTTTTCGTTTTAATATTTAGTCACCGTTCACAGCACTCTATATCTCTTTCACTTATATAACCACATCCTTACACACCTATATTAAATTAGTAATTTTTTTCTAGCAAAATTTAGAAATAATTTATATAACAAAATAACGTTTGTCGAATGAGCTAGTATATATATATATATATGTTAATAGAATACTTTTATTTTATATTTTGTATTCAGATAAATTTATAAAAATACAATTTATTAAATTTAAATATATTTTGTAGACATTAATATTAGTGTGACTTGAAAAGTTTTGTAAAACTAAAATATTCCGTATAATTAAAGTATTAATTGAAAGATTTTACAATTTTTAAAGCATTCAATAAATATTTTCATGTTTATACAAAATTAAAAATAACAAATTTTTAATATTATATTTATTTATTTATTGATTGATTTGAAATTCAGATTTCTGTACTATATGATTTAATAATTAATTCATCTTAATACATAGTGATAAATATAATATCATATGCGATTTGCGATATAGGATTGTTATTAAGTTTTAATACGACAAGAATTTGGAATGTAAAACTGAGTGTATCATACTTGTTACGATTTTAATCGCAATTGTAAATTATACGCTGTAACCAAACATTACTGTTGTAAAATTAATATTGCAAATACATTCATTAATAAAATTTCAAATAGAATAGGTCGATGTTATAATGAATTAGCGATTTTAAACATATAATACTGAATTATAATTCTAGACCGGGATGGTTTTTACATTAAAATGGTTAACAGAAGTTCACATAAAATATATTTAAACTCTTGTGAACAATGTTTATACTCGTTTTAGTAGCATACATACTACAACGATTATATCTATTTATTATGACTTTATTTTATACAAATTTTCGGCGTATACTTATGTATTAATTATGTTGCTGTTGAAATACTTTAGTTTTTCAAATTCAACGTAGTAGTTGTGTTGTTCTAATTGCATTACGAGCTCAATGTCGGATTATGAATTTATCACAAAATATTTTTACTTTGATAATAGTTGCACACATATGTTTTGAAAACTTTATCAAGAAAGTCGAGGGTACGAAGAAAAAGCTAATCAAAATAATATCAGAATGGATCATATTATGATGTAAATATCGCCAACTGACAGGCACATGTGCAATTAAAAAAGATGGATAGTTACATTATCACAGTATGCATATAAGACGTTATTATATTATTATAATAATAATTTAGTGTAGATATTAATGCTGTCCTATATGTTACGACAAGATAAAAAAATGAAAATATCTGTAATAAAAGTACGAATTTTGTGTAAAGCGTTTAAAAATTTTACAAATGTAGATTGACGCGTTAAAATCTCCATACATTTTATTACTATTATACAATAAGCATAGTTGTATATTAAAATTTAAACGTTTTGCAACAGAGCAAATCGGTTCATTTTTTTTGTAAGAAGTAACGACTATTATATATACTTATAATAATAATAATTATTATTATGAAATAACTATTGAAGAACTTTTAATTTATCTGAAATAATTTTACCATAACACTTCAAATTATTTTTGCAGTAGGGACAGCATAGTGCAGTCGTGTGTAGCATTTTGACGAATTCCACTACGTGTATGATGTTATATATTAACATGCATGTCACCAGGATTACGCTATACGTACTTTACACAAAAAATATGCGTATTCAAATACGGTCAAACTGAAAAAAAGAGTCGAATATTATATAATGTTTGCAGGTCGGCAGTATAGTGATAAGTTTTTCAAACATGACGCGAAAGTAGGTATAATAATCGGATCAATATTGTCGATGTATTATTGAAATTGTTATATCAAGAAAGGAAGAGAATCGAGGATTCAACATTAGACTTCTGTTGTTTAATTTCGTCAAAAGTTAATAAGAGTATACGAGTAATCCCCTAAACCATATTATTTATATTTTTAATATCCTGACGAAGTGCATTTAATGGTCGGGAGCCTGAATGATTTTTTCTACAAATATATTATAGTAATTATTACTATATACAATCACATAAGCTGTATCTCTTTCCTCGTTATATAAAAATGTCCTCGTTTTTCGCCAATAAACATTGATTTAGTGTTCTTCCACTTTACACATTCTACCACATTTCTAACGATTTCCACACACCCCCATATATGCAATAGCTATCCTTAACTCACACTCATATACCTATATATTAAATAAATTAATCAACGTGTATACGTGTATAGACATTATTATACAAGTATTATAAAATAATAATTTTTTCATTGATTGTCCACGGATGGATTAGATTTATTTCGCAATAAATAAACTATGGATTATCATCATATTTTATTTATATAACTTATTCAGAGTTGATATTTATTTTTTTTTTTGACATTCATTTATATTTATTAATTTTATGAAAGTATGAAAAATTAATTGTTTATAAATTAGTAGCCCAATAATTATAAGATTTCACACTAAATATAATTAGATATTTTATAAAATATGTAAAGAATTAATATTTTTTTACAATTTATGAAAAAAAACATAATTAATTTAAGGTTTAAACTAACTTTTAACTTGTGAATATAGGTTAAATAAGTCAAATCTCCGGCATTTGAGCAGTATTAATGACATAGACTATCTAACATTGTATTTCCGTTTTTAAACTGAAATTAGGCTTATTTTATCAATAGAATATAAAAAAAAACACAGCCGCTGCCTTGAAAGAAAAAAAAATGTTAAAAGTTTTCTTTCTGTTTAAGAAAATTGTATGAGAGAATCGGAAAACGAATTATCTAGAGAATCCGCGTTCGATTTATGATCTAAAAAGTCATTATATAAAACTTTAGGAAAAATTGTACTGAAACGCAGAAGTATAAAAAAAAAAAAAAACAATGTCATAAAACTATTAAAATTGCTCACTTCACTAGAATTATCCTATATTTGTTTTTTAATTTTATTGTGAAACATGCCTAGTGCTTGAAATTCGCATCTAGAAAGAAGTAAATAGCTCATACTTATTACTACTCTTCTGCGCCTTGAAAAATCAGCGAACGGTACAATCACGGGTATGTGAAGGGAGAGAATATAGCAAAACAAGAAGAACGGTTTTCAGGTGATTCTAGGTCCATGAAAGAAAAATAAGTTGGACGTTTAAATCATTCAAAAATAATTTACAATTTATGATGGTCCCCCAGGCATTGTCTAATAATTAATGTCATATTATCAATTTCAGACGCCATAGATATTTTCTAACACCAGTGGTGCACTGAGTCTCATAAATATCATATGAGAACCAATTAAGATTCATATGCTAGATCATAAATAATATATAGTATTATATAGTGAAGTTTGATTACAATATGTATACGTTTGGCTCCAAATATAATCCCGACCAATGGAGCACATAAAAGCAATTATAACGATTTGGATTTTCGTCATGAAATCATTAAACGTTGTGAATGTGTAATCTACCGAAACTCGAACATTATAGAACCATGATGAAATTTCGCTGAACAACAGTGTGCAATTGGAAAGGAAGTCCTCGTAGGGCAGTCTATGAACGACCGGTTGTGCTCGACGACCATTTCGGATTACATGCAGGGACTGAGACCGGACCGAAAAGAATCGGTTAGGGAACCTAAAATCAAGTGCAAATTAAAGAACCGAAAATAACCGTTTTTATATTTTTGCATTTTATATTTTTAATAGACCTTCACCAATACCGAAACCTATAAAAAATACCAAAAGAATACAGGTTTTTTTTTTAAGGGTTTTTACTTTTTTCAAGTTCCTATTGAAATCGAAAGAAATGTAACAAGTAAATAGACAAGACGACATTATCTTTATAGTTTATAGTTAATACCTATACTATCAATTATAATAGTGCAGTCTTGAGTAATTTATTCAGGTCCTACTCGCTATTATGTTAAAAATACCCAATGTGAATATTATGTGATATTCTACAAAATAAAAAAATAGTACCTATGATTTCACCAATAATTGCTCTTCATCTGTACGTGTAGCTTTGTAGCAGATTACTTATGAAAAGTTTAAATAATATTTATTTTGAATAATTTAGTATGTATATTGTATTCCTTAAATATTTATATTTCGAAAATCTAATTGATATAGCTAGGTAATCGGATATATATAAATATTTATAAATATGTACCTATAATTTTAAAAGGGAAATCATGAAATAAATTTGAAAAGGCATCTGAGTTTCCACCAGGATATATATATGAAGAGATGTTGGTTAAGGATACAGAAATAAAAAAATCTTCCCAGATTAACACATCTATTATCAAAGCACTATTCAAATACTAAAAAGTAAGAAAATGTTTTACATCAATTTCTGAAAATGTTTTATAAATAAATATTCAAAATTCATAGGAAGTATGTACATGCAGAATCATTAGCCATATAAAAGGAAATTCGTACTGAAGCCTATACCAAAGCAAAACTGATATCATTGAAACTTGTACTATTTTTTTATAAATTGAAACTAGTATTTTAGCAGTATTTGTTAATTATACTAATTGAAGGATTTTGTTAAAATGCAACCATAAATTATTATTAACTGTAAAAGTGTAAAATGTGTAATAATTTTTAATAATAAAACAGGTTCTCATGGGGTTTCAACATAAACTTTCTTAGTATTTTGTATCTAAATAAGTGTAACATACTGCAAATACTAAACAATAGTATACAATATATATTCTTGTATTCAAATTTCTAGTTTGAAAAAAATAATGTACAAAAATAAAGGTTAGAAACTGGTTGAAACCGAAACCTAAATTTTAAAACTCTTAAAATCCCAAAATTAATCTAAACCCCTAAAAAAATATTTTAAAAACCCGAACCCTTACCTAATCCGTTAAAATCATTAAGGTCTCAGTCCTTGATTACATGTGCCGAACGTTTGGACAGCTCTACGATCACCAACGGTCGAAAAAAAAAAATCATTCGTTTTGAACTGTGTGAATATTAGTCCTACACAGTCCTCGACGATATAACTAGTGTTGTCCGTGTACTGAACAGAAAACGTTATTTTCATTCGACCGAGTGTTTTTGAAAAAAATCTACTCGGCTGTTGTACACTTAAGATTCCTGCAGTTACCGTCACATTTACGACGACCGATTTCCGATCAACGTGCGTTTAAAGCTAAAGGGACTCAAATACGGTCAGTCATGAATGGCAACCGTTTGATAATTTTTCATAATTTTTTAACCGCCGAAGGTTTATTATAATTTCTAGACTTATACATATCATAGCGTATGACTGTGTTCTATTTATAATATAATCATATGTATAGTATATATATATACCTAAAAATCGAAAATCGAGATAGAAAATACTATTTTTATGAGTACAGGTTTGATAATAATATTATGATATTTTGAACGGCAACGCTTATCAAGTGTTACCGCGCACGGTCTTTAATGATTGCCAATCACTCCGATTGATGGAGAAAAATCAAACACGTTTGAAAGTCACGGAAAAAGATTGACGTTCGTCGACATGGACGGTCATAAAACATTGACGTTCACGACTGACCGTCACGGGCACCTTAAGACGGTGGTGGGATAATCAAACGGCGAACGTTACCGGTGAACGTGTAGAGAGGCGTGAACGGCACGGCCAGGCCGCAGAGCATGATGTCGGACACGGCCAGGTTGACGATGAATATGTTGGTGACGGTGCGCATGTGCTTGTTGGCCCATACCACGTAGACGACGAGCACGTTGCCGAACACGCCCAGCGTGAATATGAGCAGGTAGACGAACGAGAACGCGGCCTGGAACACGTAGTCCTCCACGTACTCGCGCTCGATGGCCTCCGCGGTGAAGTTGGACTCGCGCGTCCCGTTCCCTCCGCCGGCCGGTATGTATATGGGCGGGAACACGTTGGGCGCGACGTTCTGCAGCGCCTCGTACCCGCCACCGCCTCCGCCTCCACCTCCGCCTACGATGCCGCCACCGCCGCCGCCGCTTCCGTTGGCCATTCTCGATCGACCGTGGTCGAAGTCGATCGGAGAACGACGTCTGTTACGTTACGTCACGCGTTCGCTGCGTCGCAGGACGACCGGATCCTCGGCGATCTCGATCCTTTTCCCTCGGACCGGCTTTTTTTTCTTTTTGTATTCTTCCGGCGTTTCCTTCCTTTCCTTCTATTTTTTAACGTTTGTATCTCCACGCGTTCACGAGTCCATCAATCATGACGTTATCGTCACCACCACCATCACCACCGCCGCCACTGACTACTCGGCCACTACGTTTTCTCCTTTTTCTGTCTCCTTCTTTGCCTTCCGCTGCCAACGCTGCCACTGCTACCGTTCATTCTGTAAACGATAATTAAACGATCATTAAATCTATTTGCGTGTGTATGTATATGCAAACACAAAAGAACAATAATGAGGGAGACATTAATTTGCGAAGGAAAAGCTAATTTTTTTTTCCACATCTTACTAAAAAATGGTTTTTCGTTCGTTCTACTGAAAAATCACTAATGTTTTCTTCTCTTTCAATTTTATGGTATTCATTTATCCGTTTCCATCGACTTTCCCATCCACCGACATTAAATTACTACTAAATGTTACAACGTGCATTTATTAGCCTTTCACGAGCACGTCGTTGTCGGTCGAATGGCGTCAAGTCGCTCTAAACAATACAAATAATACGTATTTTTTTATTTGTGTAGCCAGATGCAGTCGTTATGCGCTGAGGTCCCTGGCAGTTATCTGCCGGAAGTTCCACATTTACTTTCAGTACTATTATACCACGGTAAAAATGTTAAATACCATAAACAACCGAATCTACACCCGATTGAGCTTGGTGATTAATGATAATATTTACGTGGCCGCTCGACTCGCAGTCGCTCGGAGGTCAGCAAACCAAAATCTTTCTTCGACTAAATTCGAACGTTACATTTGCCGTAAAACTGACGGATATTGGTTGGTATTGATAGATGTCGCTTTCGGTGCAATAATATGAAAAATATAAATATTACGGTTTCGTCCTTAATGAGTTTGTTTCACGTTATTCGTATCTGTGCGAGTCCACGATTACAGTACAGGATATCAGATAAACAAAGAAAGTGTTTTGAAATTATGCATGTGAGTGTTTAAGTCTATATACATGTTGAGTTCAATATAAATAAATGCATTCTAAAAACTCGACAACAGCCGTCAATGATTTTGATAATACACTGAATATCTGATATCCATATATATATATATATATACAATATACATGTTACATATTATTATTATAAATGATTGGTACAGTCACTGGTCACCACCCATAAACCTTTTATTTAGATAAATAATCCACCGATTTTACTTCTCATTTTGTTTTTCTTTGCGTTATCAACATACAGTGCTATGCATTAGAATGAGGTTTAAAAATAACTATTTATATAGAACGACTAATAATTCATAAATACATCCTCGTAAACACGTAACTTTGACTTTAGATCAAAAAATTGAAATAATTAAGCTAATGGAAAATGGCCAGAACTATGGTATGATTGCTAAGAAGTACGGAATAGGTAAATCGACTCTGTTGGTGACATAAAAAAAAAATAAAGAGAAAATTATGAAGTTTGTCAGCACAACTGAACATTGTCCAGACACACGTAAAACTTTAAAAGAACCGGAAAATCTTGTTCTCGAAAATTCTTTATTTATATGGTTTATGCAACAGCGGAGACGACATATTCCGATGAGTGGTGAAATAATTTGCGAAAAAGCACGTTTATTTTACCGTGAAATAATAAAGCAGGAAGATGGTTTCACTGCTAGTAGAGGTTGGCTAGACAATTTTAAACATCGTCATGGTATTAGGCGCCTTAAAATAACGGGTGAGAAACTTTTATGTGACGAAGCATCAATCGAACCATTTCGAAATGAGTTACAGCGAGTCATAAATGAAAACAATTTGGACCTAGAACAAATTTATAACGCTGATGAATCCGGTTTATTCTGGCGAATGTTACCAGAGCATAAATTGACATCAAGTCATGAGAAAAACGCCCCTGGAAGAAAAATGATTAAAGCTAGAATAACATTCATGCCTTGTGCTAATGCAAGTGGAACACATAAATTGCCTTTACTCGTCATTGGGACTGCATAAAAATCACGTGCGTTTAAATCAGTTAACCTTCCCGTTTACTATCGTGGACAAAAAAATGCTTAGGCCACTCGTGTTTTATTTTTAGACTGGTTTCAAAAACGATTTGTTCCTGTAGTTCGTGAGCACCTTTTAAATGTAAATTTACCTCCAAAAGCTTTATTATTGTTGGATAATTTCCCTGGACATCCATCAGCAGAAGAATTACGTAGTGATGATTGCAACATTTTAGCAATGTTTTTACCCCCTAATACTACAGCGCTTATTCAACCGATGGATCAAAATGTAATTCAGAATATTAAATTAAACTATCGTAAGTCTCTCTTAGTCAATGTTCTTGCTGATCCGGTGCATGGTAAAAATCTTATTGATGCTCTAAAGGCCATAAATTTAAAAGACGCAGTTTTTAGTCTTGCAAATTGTTGGAAATTGGTTCCGCAAATGCTCATAAAGAAATCGTGGAAACACTTGCTTCCTTTCCAAACAGAAAATAAAATCGACGAAGTTGTTGAAATTAATGGCATTCAAATTTCTACACTCATGAACCAGATACAGGAAACATGTACGAATAAAATGTCTGATTCTCAAGCACAGGAATGGGCTTACCATGGCATTTAATTTGTTTATTATTCTTATAATTTAATATGCAATAATTATAAAGATGGTAAAATTAAAAATACAATCTTAGTCATTTGAATAGGTAATCTTAAGAAACCTCCGGTAATCCGGAAAAATCGGTAATCCGGACGATGCTCGGTCTGAATTCTTCCGGACTATCGAGGCTCTACTGTATATGTAAATACTTCACAAAAACTTCAATATTTTTTTAACACATTTTCTATTAAATCTTAACTCTTAGACTCAAGACTTTTTTAGTGGTTAAAACACTATAGTATGATTTCGTCAAACGCTATTCCATTTTAATTTGTAGTGTTTTTGACTTTAACTGAATACATTAACATAAAATATCACTAATCGTCTTAGAATCTTTGTAACAACGCTTCGTATTTATTTACTACATTAATACAATATTAATTTTATACGATTTATATACGATAATATTTTATACGTGTTAGACAATTATCATAATATTGTACTCTTATATACATCTAAACACTTGTTTAATTGTACATCCGAAGACACTAAGAAGATACATTTCTGACGCTTTGTTGTGACCAAAGTATTTATTCTAAAAACAGTTAAGTATCGGTGACATGTGTTAAAAAAAAAAAACGCACATATTTTATTGCAACAGCACGTGACAAAACTAATGCACGTAAAAGCTGGCGTGTCTCATTGTAGATACATGGTGTATACGCTCATATAATGCAACGTGTTACCTAACAAGCATTAGGAGAATTTTTGAGTTAAGTTTTATTTTATGTACAGACAAAATTTAGATCGTAAATAAATAGGTCATTTCACTTGAGGAACAGAATATCTTTTGTTCAAATATATTATACTATTTTACAGTAAATGGCGCTGTGGTGTTATATATATTAATATTGTACGGTTATTAGATTACCTATATAACATTGCTTCCCAAAAAAAATAAAAAAAAAATATTATTCTAAAGAGGTCGCGTGGATCAGTTTATATTTTAAATATAGTTGATAAAGTAGCAGAGCTAAATTATGTTCTAACTTTAACAAAAATATTTCGAAACTATGAAATTACTTTAAATAAATAACTAATGTAATTGAATGGAAAATTTTTGAAATATCTGATTTCGAAATAGTTATAAAATATTTATGCACTTTTTTTTGCTACAAAGAAACTTTAATAAAAAATCTGATATCTAATTTTTAAGCATAAAGTTTAAAAATTAAAAACAATATGCATTTTTAACTAGTTGAATGTTATGGATTTTCTTGATTTCAGTCGAGTCTTACTAAATACTCAAACCATCTTACCGTCTTTTTTTCTTAGATAAAACTTAGTGTTTTTCAATAAGAAGTAAGTAGTAAGAATGTTGAACTCAATTTTCTGAACATCTTTTCAAATTAACATTTAAAAAAAAAAAAAAAAGTCGCTTCCCGCGTCTGTCCCTATGTATGCTTAGATATTTAAAATTACGCAACGGATTTTAATACAGGTTTTTTTAATTTATTGAATTATTCGAGAGAAAGTTTTTTTTTTTTTGTATAAAAAAATAGAGAAGACTAAAGACTGTATTATTATTATTTTTATATTTATATTATTATTTAATTTAACTTGTGTGTGTGGTGTGTTACCATGATAATAAGATTAGATTAAAACCATAATTTACTGAAGTAAGTAAATTTTGTATAGGAATAATAAATTCATGTCTGTAATTTTTGAACATAGGTTATAGTAGTGCTATAATAGTACAGTGAATGCCAAAAGAGCACGTTTAGCAAGGGATGAAAAATCGTCAATGGAAAGTGAGGCTCGCCTCAGTCAGCTTCGGGATAGATATTGAGCTGAGGGAGAAAGAGAATGCTCATTAGAACGTGAGGCTCACCGTAGCCAGGATCGGGATGGATATCGAATACAGAGAGCCAGAGAATCGTCCACTTAGACACATAATATCACCGAACAAAACGGACAATCGAACAGCCACAGATCCGAGAGAGTAACTAATTCATGGATAAACAAAGAAAATTCTGCCACGAATTACTATCTTTCGTTTCCTTACAAGGACGATCTTATAGTTTTAATAGGTACCATGTCAGTAATGTGTGAACATTGCTTGGTATTGAAATTCAAGGACGAATTGAAATGCATGTGTTACTTACAAGGAAAAGTAAAATTACAAGAAATTCTTCCTCTACCTAAACCATTTCACTCTCACCTTATGGATGATCATCCGGAATCAAAAAAATTCATGCGAAATATACGTCGTTATAACAACGCATTTTAAATTACCTCTTTCAAGAGTAAGCAAGTCGTTGAGCGTGGTCTTATGCTTACATTTAAAATTCAGAGGCAAGTGCACCACTTAGCTGGGAGCTTGCTTCTACTTCCACCCAATGATCACAAATTTCCGAAAATTTATTTTATTGCAGATCCAGATAATATTCGTGCAGTACGCTAATAGTTAAAAAAAATAAAACAATAAAAATATTTTAAAAATTATACCATTGATGACTAATGGTAAAAAAAATATTCAGTACAAATTTCAAGTTTTTACAATTATTTTTGAGCTATGACGAAAAAAATATTCGATTTTGTCGAAAATCGGTATACCACAAATGTCGTCGTTTAATTATAAATGTCCGTCAGTTTTTCATAATTATTAAAAATGGCTGAGAGATTCGTAAAATGATATCCTCAACATACTGACTAAAACCCTTTTCCTATCATTTAATCTGATGATTCTGATGATCCGAGCAATCTTTCTATGGTCAAAATTGTGTTCATTGATACCTTTTTCTAAGACCTAACTTAATAATTTATTAAATTTAGAAGATTCGATCGCGGTCAGATTTGATGGATTAAATTAAACAAATATTAGATCTAATTTAATACCATATAGTTAAGACCAAACCATGCAAAACATTAAATGCAAGGAATGCGTTTAACTTTAAACAAGCTATGCGAAACACTTTAATGATATTGCCATGAAAATATTTCGAAAGCAATACTTTTTACGTTATTATAAGAGCATCATCATTTATTATGGCGTACGTGCACCTGTCTAAACTAACATTGATAAGAAAATATACTTTCTTCCGTGTTGCATATTCAATGCCAGGAAGTACACCAAGCGAGATAGGATAATACATATTATTTCCTAATATCAAGGCGTTCAATACACACACGCCCACAATAAATACCATGCAATGTATTTAGCAGTTTATTCTGTTTGTACGAGAGCATATTCTTCAATAGTGCTTTGTATATGTGTATATATATATATATATTTTCGGTGAAAATGGTCTGGTAAATAAAAACGCGCGCGCGGAAACATTTATAAAGATTAACAAAAACGGTCTACCATCAACGGTTATGGAGGTCAAGACGACCTTTATCCGGGCGTTTCTAATAAAAGACGCAATAAATATTATTGTTGCAGTGTATATAAAAGCTACAGCGAATAAGTCAACTGGCTGACTCGTTTTCCTAAAGAATTTGTAATTTCGGGATTCTCGGGGAAGAAATATTTCATAGAGCTCGCACTGCAATAGATAGTGTCGCCACGTAACGCTATATAAACCGTCGTCAGGTACAGTGTATTGTTGCGTAATACATACATGTGCAGTGCAGTATCTACCCGGTACAATGATGCTACATGGTCAGTTGCAGAAGGTTAAAGCGAAACAGCGATGATTTTCGTGATAAGCCTTAAGATACGAAAATGTCAACGGGACGTGAGGGCGACATTTCGAAAAACCAGATCAGTTCAAAATACTATAGCAAACCAGGGGCGGGTCTTATCACTCACCAAGGGAGGGGCTAATGAAGGTTCAAGAATTTAGTTAGTTGTTTTTTAAATCTATATACAATTTTAAATTACAGAATATGTTTTTGATTCCCTCACAAGTAATGTCATTTTTTTCACAATGGTGAAAAATTTTAAATAGTTACATTATTGTTGTATATTTTAATCTGAAAACATACTTTGCATTGTAAAATAGTTATCTCAGCCCCAATGGGGGGCCTAATGTTCCTTTAGCCACCCCCTTAAACCTGCCCTTGTATCGAACGGGAAAAGATTGTCCAAGTCAGCAATAACCAGAATCGATTTACGTTTACAATTATTACAGTAGTACATATGATTTGTTCAATCGGTTTAAATTATTTCGCTTATTACCGGTGTGGATTGTTTTTATGTATAATGGATGTAAAAATCGAACGTCAATTAAATTATGTTTTTTAAATGAAAATCAGTTTAGAAGCCGTCAACGGAAAGGTTCATGTTAGAAGTTTTTGACGTTCCGAAAGCCCTTTGAGGTATGTATTTACGTTGGTCAGTTGTCTGAAAATTCATTTTACTGTTATAACATCGAGAATAGCGGTAAATATATATAAGCCATATGCATACTAATACCTACCTACCTGCGGTCGATTGTCAGACGGAATGCAAACGAGAAACCACTGTTGAAATAAATTAAAATGTCAATTTTTTTCAGTTGAAAGCATTCTAAACAAATTTCATATTTAAAATTAAATTTTTAAAATCCATTTAAATATTTTATACAATAAATAGTTCACGTACGTATTGATTCCGACTTTACAAGCAGTAAGTACAGATAATGATCATATACAATCATTATTTATATTTAAATGTAGAATTAAAATTTGAACATGAATATGTATATTATAATAATAGGTAATAATCAAAATATTGAAATGGTATAATAATCAGGAATCATATTTTTTCCGACATAAAGTATGCGCCTGGTGGGTTGATATATCGGTTAGAAAATAAAATATCAATTAAGGCGTGTATTAAATTTATAATTATTATCAAAATTATAATAAAATATTAACTATAAATAAATAAATAAAATAACGAGTACTATCAGACCGTACGAGTGGAATCATTATTATTCAACAACCACCAGCAGTAGCAGAGCATGTATACACACATATTATGCATTATTTTCGATATAATTACTACGTATAGTACTCGCATACATTCATAGACGGGACTGTAAATAGTATGAATAAATCATAGTGGACGTTTCATTGAAAAAGACTTAAAAGCACCCAATATTATTCTGTATAGTATCGTGTCCAGACGAGAGAAAGTGAAAAACCGAGAGAGAAGAGAAAAAAAACAAAGAAAAACTGACCTAGCTAGAGAAGTACTTTAAACGCGGCGGAAACACGTCCGAAAAGAATTAAAACTTAATGTATATAGCTCGTACCGGATAGGCGGCTTAACGCGTTTTTGGCACTAGTTCGAAGCAGTACTTATCAGTAGTATTTGTACACAAATTTATATTTAACTATTATACACGCGAACAAATATCTGCAGGTCGAAGAATCGAATGGGTCGCATAAGATTCGATGCCCAGGCCGACGGTGCATTCAATCGCCGCGTTCGTTTTTGGCAATAAACGTTTTGTACTGATACATTCATTTTGGTGATTACGTCGGTTGCATAGGGTACGTATTACTTAAATGTAATATGTATATATTACGTTCACCAGTCCTTGAATAGAGCAACTCCTCCTCCTATGCTATCTAGAGATAAGTACGAGTAATTAAAACATGCCACCGCCTTGTGTACGGTCCGACGGCTATATTCACGTGATAATAAATGCGTAAGAGCAGGGTTGTTTTTAATTAACTCGAATTATATTAATACATCCGCTTGCGTGCGCTGTAATACGCACTGTAAGTATAATACAATTCACCTACCTATCCGGCACCAGGACCCCTGCGAGCTTGTAATATGTAAATTCTTATCGCCAACCTCTAGTACCCCGTGAACTAATACGATAACGTAACGTTACCGGTCCGCGAACACTCATATGAATACTATATTTTCTTCGAAAATACTCTCGGACTACATCGATCCCTTGAGCGTATAAGGTACAAAGCAATGATTTGTACTAACCGCTATTGCGTACCGTATTCCAAAAGAATTCTCAGTGAGATTGAATAATTTTTAATTTTAATTTTATTTACAAAAGCGCTCCTTGTCGATCGGTACGAGTCGCGTTAAATAGATATGGTCACCGGGGGAAAATAATGCCAACGCGGTTCGCTCTTGGCAATCGGTTTGAACAGGAAAAAAATTTTTTTGTCTAATTTCATATTGTTTTATGTTGGACAAAGCTGTACGTTTTTAACTGGTGTGTGCTAGTTTATTGTGAACGTACAGTTAGAGAATACTAAAATTATGTAAATTTTATTCGAAAACTGCCCCTTGTACATGCAATATTATGATCTATTTTTAAACTTTGAATCAAAATAAACCTTTAAAACGATTTAATTAAACGTTTTAAATACCAATAGTAAATATTATAATTCAACGAATCGTTTTTAACACTAGAACAGCAATTGTGATAAAGAAACGTAAATATAATTGCTGATTAAGTTACGGTTATGATTTTTTTATAAAACAAACTTGAATTTTCAAATCTAAAACAATTAAAATATCTATGTAAAAGTACAATACATTTTGACTGCAAATTTCAAAATTAAGTATAAATTAAAATATAGATATTAAAGTTCAAACGTTTTATCACCCAATTTACATTTAGAAGTCCTAGAAAAATATTTTATTTTCTCTGCCGATGGAGATAGTTCAAACCTAATGTTTTTTTTATACATATTACATATAATCTAATATAAATAGATATGCTATGTATGATTTCAATAAAATAGTTTGATAGATAAAAAATACAAAACTATCAATATTTCAAATTTAAAAATATAATGTAAAAATAGAGGACCAATTCTGGATCACAGAACAAAGTAGTAAGTAATATATAAATATATATTTTTTTATGATATAATTTTCCTTATAATAACTTAATCGACTTAGTTTCATATACATATCGACTTGTTTATTTAAAAAAAAAAATTACCAAGTAAGTATACTAAACAAATATTATCTATTTTATTTCTAAATAATATCGTTTTCAACTATTTTACTATTTTATTTATAGTATTAAATTTATTTAGCAGCCCGAAAATATTTAACTTGTTATTTTATCTTGATTAAGTTTTGAGTTCTACAAAGAATCCTTCATAGTATTTCTCATTAACAGAGTTATAATTCGCGTGGGTACACAATGGAATAAAATACGCGTATGGTTTTTTGCAGGCCAACTTCCAAAGCCGTATAACAGTTAGCAACTTGACGTGCTGCAAAATATTTTCTTCAAGTAAAAACAATTGTGTGAGTTAAAAAATCAAGCAAAGCTAAGGAATCGAACCGAACAAAAATCGCTGCAGATACATTATATAACAGCGGGTATGATTCAATATTAGCCGATTTTGTAATAGTGTTAAATTGAGAATTTTTACGGACGAGCGAATTCCTGGGAACGGTTCACGTCTATCCACCTGCATAGATCCACTTAAACAGTCATAGTCGGACGTAATGAACCGCCTTGCTGATTAAATAGTTAGCAAATTGGTTCCGAACCATTTATTACTTGATTTTCGTCTACATACCTAGTGTATACGTTTTATGTTTTCCCAGTCACATTACGAGTTTAATTTCAAAATGGGATTCGGAAACGAACCTTAGCACGATTCGAAATCGTCGAATAGAAAAATAAAAATAAACATCAATGTCTTATATTATTCTACGAGCATCGAGTAAGTTATTGGTATCACAATGATGTTTTTTTTACTTGTTTGTTTTTTTCAAAAAACGTTTTTCTAGACAGTAAAATACAGTACAACAAGAAATAGAGAGAGTAAGAGAGGAAGGTTAGTTTGTGTACATGGCGTTTCTCCAATCCCTATTGTGTTTTTTTTTATTTTTCTTCGAAATCGTCAACTAACAAAATATTACAAATAAATTAAAAAAAAAAAAAAAAATGTTTATTTTAGATGTAGTTTTAGTTTTCTTCAAATGAACCGATCCCCATTCAGATTCATATTTTCTTTTTAAAGTTTACGAATATTGCCACGCATTTGTACTTGAAATATTACGATGAAACTCTAGATTAGTCTTGCATAAGATAACCACATAAATTCGGAATCTATGATGATGATTTTTACTATTTGTTTTTATAATAAAAAAAAAAAAAAACATTATTATAATAAAATATTATTAACCTGTTTTTCTTTTTTTCATAAAAATACTGATGCTTTCTTTGTAGTTCTGTTAAGTATCAAAACTTAAAGAGATTAAAGATTAAAGAGATTACTTGTTGTTTAAAAAATTGTATAATCATTATATCTAGATTCAGTACAATTTGTCTGCGTATAAAAATACCAAATCATGTAATATTTTATTTGTATTTCACTAAATATAGTTTTGGTAACTTATATGATCAATAAGCTTAAGTGATTATTGAAATATTAGCAATTGTTTTGATAATACTAAACATTTACACTAATAATAGTTATACTTATAATTCTGTATAAACTATACAGAAGTATATTATTTTTCACGAATTGAAGAAGACATCTAAAAAACATAATTTTTTTTTTTTTGATATTAAGATGTATTTTTATTCTACGCATACTATAATTTAGTATTATTTTTTGATTATTTTATTCAGATATATCCGTCTGGGTAACAATTATACGTACACGCGAGGTTCGAAAATTAAACACCTGAGATTACCTACGCACGCACACATACACGCACGTATGTATATACTAGTACGTATTAATAAGTATTTACTGTTTACATTACGTATGAGTCTTATATTGATTATATTTGGCAATAAAACGTGTTATAGTTTCTGCAGTGTTAAAAATATACACTAGTTGTTTTTCTTCAGAAATCATTATAAGAGCGAACAGCCAAACGGGAAGTTAAAAGGATTTCGTCAGCTTTGCCAAAGTGACCGAGATAACTGCGGCAAGAACACAACAAACATTAGAAAAGGTCTAGCACATTTCGGCGATAAACAATTTCGATAAAATGCTGTTATTGTTTAGAATTTCATCTCAAAATCATCAATACCCGTGTGTAAACGAATTGAACACCAATCTTTATGTTGGAATCACCAAAAACATTTAGTACCGTCAGCACTAACTTTATCCAAAACATACATGAGATCATCGTATGAAAAATGTATTTGCCTTTATTTGACTCAAGGCACATTTCATACAAAATATTGAGATAAAAAATGATAATCATATGATAATCATATTGTAATAATCGTCAATATTCGATGGTTTAAGATTCATTTTGATACAATTGTGTACATGACCGTTTGCCGAATCACAGGATTGGTGAATCGGCGAAATGGTTTATCGCTGAAATTACATCACCGAACTGTTGTCCCATTCCCCAAATGAGAATTTCAAACATATTCACACGTGTATGTTGAATAATGTATGGCGTATGATATACATTCATTTTCGACAAACAAAATTAACAAGTGATTTGGATGCTTGTGTATATCACAGCTTCGGTATGAACAAAGTCAGTCGTGACGAGCGAAATGATACAAAATTACAGTAAAAACTAGAGTTCCCTATTTTACGCATTCACATGAAAAATTGATTCGAAGATATAAAACCGTGTGTTTTAAACATCCGTGAACACGTGTAATTATTCATCTGTTCACGTATATTCACTTATTTTATATTTTAATATGTACTTTATACATTTATTTACTTCATTAATATTAACTTAACCTTTTAACTTCATTTTAATTTTCATCTTTTGAAGATACAGCAATGTAATAATGTACTTTAAAAGTTTCAGGTACCTATGAATATAATATTAAATTAGAATATAATAGCAAAATTTGTTATTCCTGTGAAATAAATTGGTAACCATGTGCCTATTGCGTTGAAATATTTTTTTATTGCTTTACTAAAAACCATTTATAGCATTATTTGTCAGGTGTTTTACAAAAAATTCTTTATTAAATATTGTCTTCATGTAACGTACTATAAATGATGCTTACGAGTTTATCACGTTAAATACATATTATCGGTCTATTATGCAGAGTTTGTTAAACATTTTGCAAAACTACCTCTATTCCGGGGTACTCAAGTGTGAGATTTTTTGAACAAAACTTTTTTAATAGTAATACATTTTCCAATTTAAAGTAGGATATAAGATGATGAGATTATGAAACTTAAAACTGTTTTGTTACACTTTTTTATTTTATTTTGGTCGCAAAAGTAAAAAATGGTGTAAAATTACAAAGGATTTATTTTCAAATAATAAGTGAAACAAAGAATATATTGGTTTGAACATGCTATGTTTTTTTTTTTTGTTTGTGTAAACGATTTTGACTAAAATATTCCGATCATCATAATTATGAGATGTAAATGATAGAAAATATTGTATGATTCTTACGTCGTAGGTAGTTATTTTATGAATTTCTCAACAGTTGTCTTAATAATGCAAAAGAATTTATGAAAATTTATAAAATTACGGAAAAACTTACAAAATAACTACTGGTTTTCAACAAAATCGTAGTAACATGATATTTTCATCAAACCAATACAGCAATATTCACCCATCATTTTATCTCACCCGACCGTGATGTCTCTTGATCTAAGAATCTCAGCATTTTTTATTCATTTTTAAAAGAGTTGTACGAATAATCCATAAAGTATGACTGTTTTTTGTTTGTTTTTATTTCTTGTTTAGATATCTCGCTAAAATTTGCACCGACGTAAAAAATAAAAACTTGTTTATATGATATGCACCGAGTGAGAACATGTTTTATGAGAAACCATTCCCTTTTATTCCATATTCGTACGAGTACACCGATATATTTCGTTTCGAAAGCGTTTTCTCGTTAAAAAGCAAATATTTCCCGTTTAATTTGGAATTTTACAGCGCATAAGATGTACAAGAAATGCGTGTGGAATCTCACCACGAATTAATCGTGCGTTCTACAAAACCGAGCAAATGCAAATCGATCGTACTTGAGTGCAGGACGACAAAAGATGAGAAAGGGTAAACAAAAGGACTTTGACAGAACCGGCATGAACTCGCACATTTGTGAATATATTAAATTATCACCTCTCATTGTACGTTGATATTCCGGCTTAATAAACGACACTTTTGTGGACAGCCTAAATGGTGATAATATCATAAGAACATTGTCACCCGGTGTAACTGCGGTAGTACCTAGACATTAGAACAACAATTTTAAGCCAACAGAATTTAAATCGCGAATACCTTTTGCAGCGAGGCAGAACGTCCAACGTGCAACAGTCGTACACGGTTAATAAGCGCGGGGAATATTAGCGTCCCGCGAGTGCGCGCGAGAAATAGACGACGTAACGTCTTTATCTGCAACACGACAGCGTTACACGCAGACGCGAATTAATTATTATAATGTCACGTCGTCGACTGCCGACGAAAAGGTGTAGCATTAAATGCGTAATGTCGTCATGTTTATGTGTAACCCGTTTTCGCATCGTAACGTTTCGGATTTCATCTTTCGCAGTTAAACATAGGCGTAATTGAATAAATCGGTGATGAACACCATCACTGTCCGTGCGGGTTGTGTCAGCAGGTCACATTCATACCGCATGTAAAACGCCTGATCCTCGAGTACTCGTTTTCGGGTGTACATTTGTTGGGAGAATTTAACGATGAAGGTTTTTCAAATGTAAAAAAATAATGGACGATCTGGATCGGGTTGCATCCAAAAACCGCACACATTTTATTTTAACCCCAGAAAGGTTGTTGGTAGGTAAAAACCGCGCACTTATAGTGGGTAAAAATCTCACTATATAATGTATTAATAATAATGTATTTTGTATAGACGAATGTTGTATATATTATTTTAAAGCTAATTGTTATATTCAAAAGCTTATCTAAAAAAAAAAAAAAATTGTTTTTATAAATAGATTTTAAAAACTATAGATAGTAATGACTGTTGTAAGACGGGATGGTCTTAAAGGCCCAATAAACCATAAGAAAAAGAAGAAGAAGATTATAATAAAGGGGACAATTTTTATTTTTTTTTATTTGTATTTTAATTTTTTGAAAAAAACGTAAAACAAAAAATTTTAGCCACAGATAGTTTTATATACTTTTTTAAATTTTTCAATGTTTATACATGTATATACATTTTACCTCAACAAATTGTTTTTGATTAAATATGTAGTATAAATAATAAATAATAAATTATCTATCATTATAAAATGTTCGGTTTTTGATTACTAGACTTTAAAAAACTGTGCGGTTTTTGGAGTCGTTGCTGGATCACCGTAAGTGATTGGTAAGGTCGTTGGAGGAACTGGGACAATTGGATGGTTCTGGGTCGAAAACGCAGAAAATCCGATTGAAAATTTTCGCGCGCGTAGGACGAATCGTTATTAAAATTTTGCGTGTTAGTAATATAATATTATATAAACGTAGGTACCGAAAATGTTTATTTTACGGTCCGCGCTAGTTAAAAAAGAACTTCATGAGATGTGCAACGGCGCTGCATCGCATGTACTATAAAAGGGGAATTAATGATAGTTAGGCTATTCATATGTTGAATAACTCTGCTGTGTAAGACTCAATTATTTATAGCACAGCACAGTAAAATATTAACGGAAGCACACGTTGCTAACCTACCACAGATTTAATCAGATGGTGCACTCCCAAAAATTGTGAAAACGTATGCAAATTTTTCTACTTTTTAAATCAGTGTGGTAGAAAAAGAAAATTTTAATTCGTAATGTTTTAGTAAATTGGTCATATCAAAAAAAAAAAAAAAATGGACATTTTTTGAACAATATAATAATTATAGCGTATAGTGATTTATATCAATATATGTTTTTTTGATTTCTTGTAAACGTTTCAATAGATTGCCGTCAGTTTTCCGGAATTAGTGAGAAAAATATTAAAAAAACCATAAAATAACCAGCTTAATGTACCACCAACTAGACAACAAAATATGCATCGAGACATTTGTAAAATCGCAGATCCGTTTAAACATTTTACTGTATAATATTTTTTAAATGGAATTGAAACAGAACAACATTGAACGAATAACATATATAAATATAATATATTTTTATTTTATTGGGCCACAATTGAATAATATCTAAATACAAATTGACAAACGGACCGCGTGCATTCTGTAGAAATAACACGTATCTGTTGTCAACAGTGTGAATCCATCGTGGAAATTCATCGAATCCCACTGAAAACCATCCCGTAACATATGGAAACTGCAGTCGAACGAAACAATTTCTACGTTAAAATATATACTACTGGTCAGTGAAAAATGTGCGTATTCGTAAACGTGGCCGATCGACAACCAAAAATATTTGTTATACATAATTGGTTTTTATCTCCTTTACAAGGTTTTTTTCTCTTTTTTTTTTACAAAACTAATAATTTTCACTTTTTTTTATACATATATAATTTTTACTACATTATTGTTTTTTGTATTTTTTCTCCCTTCACACGGTTTTTTCTTATTTGTATACCTTTTGTTACAAGGTAAGTACTTCTTTTTTCTTATTTCTAAGTTTTCTCTTTCTTGTATAAAATTAGCAATTTTCACATTTTTGTGTTATAAAAATAAATAATTGATTGAATAAATTATTATTTAATGTTTTGACGTTTTTGTTTTTTTTCCCTTAACAGTGTTTTTTCTCTTTTTTTATAAGATACTACATTTTTTTTATTACCAGTTTTTCTCCTAATACGAGCTTTTTTATATTTTCATTACTAAATCATCACCCTAAATTTTTTCTGTAATAAATGTTAATGTTAATTATTTTGTAATGTAGAAATAATAAAACCACTGTTATGATAATAATTTAATATAATTTTTATTTTGTTATGATACTCGACTAGTATTGCATATTGAGTTAATTTTGTTTTCATTTCTCACTTGTTTACTCGTAACTTATAATTGTATGCTAAATTCGTTTTGTTTAATGAAATAGTTTTATAAAAAAAAAAAAAAAAAACAGAAAAAATTCTTGATTGAGTGAGAATAAACAGTCAAATGATGTATTGGTAAGGGTAAAGGTATTGCTGTATTAGTCTTAAAATTGAGAACAACATATTTTATCGTGAAAAATATAAAAATAATATGTATTTAATAGTATTTTATTTTACATGGTATTTTATTTGGATCGAAGTATTGATTTAATCTTGATTTGTATGGTTTTGGGGCATTTAGACCGAAGGGTACCATTAATGAGTTTTATAAAAGACAATTTTCTATAACTTTATTTATTTAATTAGAACTCAGTTATAGTTTTAGATTATATAAATAATTTTATAATATTAATATATACTATTTTATGATTAATTTTAAAGATAAATAAATAATAAATAATAATACATAATAATACACAAAACACTTAAAAAACAATTGTTTTTTTCTTGTTATTTATATACATACGAATTTTAGTTTCAACATGATTGATTACCCGCAGAAAATTATTTCCAATCTACCTAAGTATTCTTATTGCATAAATAAATCACTATGCAAGCTAAAACACATCACTACAACAACTGTTGTTTTATTGTCAAGTAATATTGTAGGTTATCATTTTAGAAAAAGACGATAGTTGTATATACTAGGAGGTTAATATAACAAACAGTTTCGGAAAAAAAATATGTTTGTTTGCCCGTTAGTATCTTAATACTTTATAGTTATGGCTTAATACGGAAAAAAAACTTTTCTTTTTGTATAAACTTTTTAATCGGTATTAGAACAGATATTATGTTCAGCAACACATTCGACAGTCTAGTAGAAGTTGTTTTCCCGATATGATATTCGTTAAAACTATATTTTGTACAAAAGTATAATATAATATTAGAATTACCAAGTTGCAGTATTACACTATCGACGCAGGTATAGTAAAATGAAATAAAAATTGCATTATCATCTACACATTATAAATAAATAATAATTTCTCAACATTTTAAAAAATGAGAATAAAATTTGTGTTGCATGTTTATTGAAAAATAATATATAGTTACGTATTAATACTAAAGTGCACATATAGATATATCTGAAGTTGAAGTAGCATACCTATGAAATCAATACCACGCGTTAAATATTAATCACTAAAAAAAGATTTTTAAACCACGATAATGAATAATAAAGTAATAAGAAAACATTAAAAATGACCTGATCCAGCCAATTCTTACCACAAAGAATTTTATTACTACCCCAAAACAATCATGTCCGTGTGATTGAAGTTAGTAAATAAAATATTTACGTTTACGAAAAGCCAACAACAATACGAGAGGTATGTATAGAATAAATCTTATCATCGATAAATATACGTATTTTAAATGCATTGGCAAATGCTGTTTTTGAAGTATGGGCATGCTCATCTATCATAATGTACCGTATTTCTATTTTATTCATAATATATTTAATAGTACACAAATTTGTATTTTTTTTATGAATAATATTTTAATATTTTATACAATGCTTTAATATTTTTTAAATGAAAGTTAAAATAATTAAGTCAAAATGAGTATCAACCCTAAAACTATAACTTGCGGCTGCAGTTACTAGTGAATCAGGTCTCGGAATAACCAATATTTCTCAACGATAACAAACATTGTGTGAAATGCGTACAAAGTTATTGCATGCTCTGTCAGAAAATGTTACAATAAAGCTGAATACAGATCAGTGCAACAGATATAGATACAATTTTTGTAGTCCGTTATGATTTTTTTTTAAATACCTAATATTTTATTGACGATTACATATTTTGTATTATCGATGATAAAATCATTTTTGAATTTTTACAAATTATATTTTTATTCTTAAAAATGCGGTGCATGCTTAACATACCCGTAGAATTTGCCACTGATTATGTCTCATATGTTATAACCAACATCATGTGTATAGAGTCCGGATAAAATTTACAACATGATTATGAAATTGTTTCGTAATAATTACTTACTTTAAAACAACAACGATTGTTAGTGGCGTAATTTCAGTTTTTTTTATAGAGTAGAACAGTGGCATGCTCTAATTACATTTCCGACTCAGTGATTCATTTTACCAAAAAGCCGTTTGACGTGGGGTGGGGGGAGACGTAAAATCAGTCCAAAAATATAATGATTGATACTTTGCACATAAGTGCTCATCTAGTACACGTCTCGTTTTTCTGATTTACAACATGTCCATGGCTTTATAAAAGACATATTCATGATTTTATGATGTGCTGACATTAGAATATTTAAATTCTAGATAAGTGTTACCCAATCTTTATGCTAAAGCAGCACATAAATGTCCTTTGCGTTGTGTAGATGACCCTCATAAATGAAAAACTTAGTATACTTATAATAATATAATATAGTAATATAACAAAATTACTAATAATTTTAATATAAGGGATTTTATCATATTCGCTAACGCAATACTACTGAACTGATTTCTGACATATACGATAATTATATTTTGATAGTTAAGATATTTTTCTTGTCATCAGTTTACAAACAGCGAATCATCAAAAATATTTTGTGACCTAATATGGTTGAGATCAATGTTGGGACCAAGGGTTTGGAGACGCTGCTCTAGACGATGAAAATGCATGAGTCCCCCCCCGCCCCAGGAAAATAAAAAAAATTTCCTCTGTTGGTGGTATGAGAATAAGGAGTGAAATACATCTTAACATCGGGTCATTATTGTTACTATTATTATTTTCTAATAATTATGTATTATCTATATAATTTATCATACTATAAATATACACCAATCGAAAATGTAAACCATACTCAAATCTGTGTATTTCCTACACATATCCAGTACCACAACCAATTATAAATGAAATAAATGTGAGAGACTTAATATAATAAGTCAAATTTCAACGAAAACGACAAGATTAATTTCTATTAATTATTACATTAAATTAATATTAGAAATAAACATGTTTAGCGTGAGAGACTACTTATATTTTAATTATGTTATTATTATAAATATGCTCAAAAAATTGTAAATTATACACAGTTTTACTTAGAGTAATTAATACATAATTTTTTTTTCGGCCGTTTTCGCTGGTAACGATTTCTTTCTACATAGTTTTGATTTTAATTTTTATATTTATTAAAGTTTATGTCGTTTAAACTTATTGCTAACAGAATTACATATTTCCGACTTTCTAAAAATTAATAAAACAACAATAACGATATAATAAGTCAGTTATGATTATGATATTATAGTGTTTAACAGTCTACTGTATTTTAACTATATCATTAGTAATATAATGATACTACTACATTTTAATATATTTACAATTAGGAAGATAATAAAATTATAATAAAATGTATACATAATATAGCAATACTTTAGACTCTATTACACAAACACTTTTTAAGCGCATTGTTCCACACCGATCGAGCTTTTTCTCACGTTAATAGAATTTTAAAGTTACCTACGCTTAATCGTATACAGGCTTTTTTTTTCTATTTTTTGAGATTTTAATGGCATTATATACATTGATGTAAATTACTCATCCATTATAATAATAATACAATTCAGAAGTATATACAGAGATATACAGCATTAAATATTTAAACTACATGTTCTATACGGTACACAAATACATACAAAATATATATGGTTCAGAAAACTGATTTACGACCTGATATGATTGCGATGATGACAAAAAAATTTTTTTTATAAATTTTTAAATATATATAGTTGTACACTCATTATACATAGTATGAAACGTACAAATGTGAGAGTGAAAATGATTCCATGGAATTAAAGTGAAAATGACGTGAAAAAAAAAAAATCAAATCTCGCTGTTGAGAGGTAAGAAGTCTCTGGGTGGATGATAAAATTAGAGGAAAGTTTCGTAGAAGAAGAATCGAAATCAATTTGCTCGTTTTTGCTACAACTGTAATGAATGTTTTGCAATCTAACATTTTTAACGGAAATCAAATTGATCATGATTTCTGTATTATTATTAACGCTATATAATTAAACGAAAAACACAGTTTATGCTATTAAAAAAATAATATATTTAACTATATTATGTAATATTGGGATATTCTATAACCTTTGTTAGCTTTATTTAAATATGTGATAGAGTTCTTTTTTTTATTTTATTTTATACGTTTTATTAATACAGAATAATTACAATATGTAATTTTTTTTTTCTAAAATAAGTAAATTTGACGATATATAAATGCAAAACAAACATGGTGGAGGATTAGGAGAAAGCAATAGTACACACAAAATTTTTTACGGGGGGGAGGGTCCCATTAATCATTGGTTATAATAATTAATGTTGTGCCTAATGTTGTATTAAAATTGACCTTTTGCAAACATATTGTTAAACTTTATAATATAACGTATAAATAGTATATAATAGTATATACAGTATAAATAGTATATACTATTAAAATTTGTACACTCATATTTGTAAAACTTAGTTAGGTAAGGTTAAAATTTAATAAAGGAAGACATTTCGAGGGGGGGGGAGGTTTATGACCTCTTAACTCTGTGTGTGCCACTGAGTGCCATTGGTGTCGAAACTCTCTAATGTTGATAATTAGTCAATAGTCAGTATTTAAGAAATCTCGATACTATTATTTTTTTAACATGGGAGATTTTATGGTAAGGATAATATGGTTTAAGTATTATATTATCGTAGATATCCAACACTTCTAATGAAAACAACTAATAATCGATGTTCACAGATTTTGATGCATTTAAATTATATTCGTTTTATACTATTAAAGTAAAGCTCAACGCTACGAATAAAGTGTTCTCTTCTGATTTTTTTGTACTTATATAATAAGACCAATAATAACATACATACATACCCATTATGGGCTACTGTATCTCAAATAAAAATTAAAAAAATATAGAAATAATGAAATACATTTCTTAAAATATCCCTCAAAATATTCTTTAATAAGCAGCTCCAAAACGACACTGGAATAACACATCAAAACATATGGATCAATGACGGATTCAAAATATTCTACCCAAGGTTAAACTCAATCAAAGGAATCTTCCACTATGAAATCAAATCAAAAACTTTTTTAACCCCAACAATCATCATCATTAAATTCATCTGAATCTGAATTTTCGTATCCATTCTTATTGTATCTCATAATATTGTACACATTTTAATTTTACTGTTTCAATCAGTTGGATCATTTATCTGATATAACTTAATGTAAACCACAAAAAAAAAAATAAATAAATAAATAATTGTAAGGATAATTGCAGGCGGCGTACGTAGTTTATATAAGTATATTTTGTCGTACTATTTTGGGCCATAAATAATTTATACCGATTGATAATTCTATATTTGGAAAGCAATGCAATGAATAAAAAATATAATTAACCACTATTTTTCTCTCGATATAATATATATATCTTTATATATTATATTATAATCTATAAAGATTTTCTTTTTAACTTTTTAATCACTTAATATATTTAAATGTGTATATATTCAATAAATATTTATCGTTTTAATAGCTACGTGTAGAATACAGAAATGTTTTCGACCTGAATGATTTGTCATAATAATGTTACATTACCGCAGGGCAATAATATTATGAATTTCGCGCAGCGGAAACAAACAAAATTAAATTAATTAATCACATTTTTATTTTCAGAAATATACAATCAATCATGAACTTGGTAAATAAAATCGTTAAATTTAATTTGATTTGAAGATTAATAGAGACTGAGAAATTTTTCAATAATGAGTTTTCACGAAATCTCTCGGTTAATAAATGAGTGAAAATAAAAAGTAGTAATTGTAGTATAAATGTAAATATTGTTGTAACTTCTATATTTATTCGTTCGTTCACATAAGAGGAAAAAAAATTAATTATTTTAAAAACTCCATATATTATCATATAAATATATATTTACTTAATACTTATGCTATTGTAGAAGTGAAAACGAAAAATAAATTGTAAATTTGACAATATTTTATATGCGTTGTTTTATTCATTTTTTATTTTATTTTTATTTTTTTACTCTCTGGGCTGGATATAAGAGGTATTCGCTCACGGAAAACATGCAAAGAAAAATGTGTAACACAAGTGAGTATGAATAAATCGTACTTTTGAATTTACAACAGCAATTTACAGAGCCTTATATACATAGTGACAACTTTCACTTTTCCGTTATTGAATGCGATGATAATAATAATATATTATATATAAAATTTATGTGAATACGGAACCGTTCCAAAAAGTTTTGCTTGGATTTCCGTACGTAAATGAATCTTATGTTACGGAAAGATAAAAAAAAATGTACCATATACAATAACTATAAGTCTAATATAATATTGGATACGTGAAGAAACGCAGTATTTGCGGTGCAAACGCAATAATGTACGATGAAAATTTACGCATACATTATAATATTTGATACCTACGGGTTATAAGTGTTGAAAATATTTAGATTTCCGACAGCTCGTAGGAACGTAATTACTCTTGCATCTATACTATATTTACATCTTTATACCTATAATATAATACATGATTTCGTAATGGTTTTTACTATTTTTATTTTTTCTACTACCAACTCCTTGTTTTTCGTTTTACTTTTCTGACGAAAACACGCAAAGTTTTAATTGTTACGGCGTATTAATGTTTTACGGATACGTTTGATACGGTGCGATAACCGCGTCGTTGTAAACACAGCACAATAATGCATTTCGTGGTGTTTAGATAAACGGGTACAATAAAATAATAAATTATACCAACACGGGCCCCATGCGTAATGCGACTGTATTACGTTATGATTACGTTGTGAGATGATTGTTTGTTTGGATAAAATAATTAGTCGGTAATTCGGTTGATTTCAGTTGTAATTTCAGACCGTTCTTGGGATATGCAAGACGAAAATGTACACTGAAAATATACAGCACAATATAAATTATTATTATTATTATGCTATTATACTACATCGTCATAATATTCGGTGCGTACGGTAGATATGCAATGTTATATTTTATATTATGTTGTGATGCAATTGTAATTATAATTTTTCGTTATCGAATGCTTGAAACATAATTATCGTAAAAACGCGACTAAAGCTCGGTCATGTGCTTGACTAATCTAAAGTATATAACTTCTGCGCTAAAATATATTATTAAGCTAAACACTGAAACATGATATTATGCATTGTTAGTGGCTGTACCTTAAAACATAAATTACACGCAAACCCCATTTGAAACGGAAACAAACAAAAGAAATCCAAAGTCTCTAACCCACTGATTAAAATGGCTACACTCGTATTCCAAACATTTCTATCAATATTTGTGATATTTATTTAAGACTATAAGCACACGAATCAATTCTTTCACCATTTTCATTATTGTTTAATTTGACATCAACTTTTTTAATTTTATCAAGTTTCCTTTAAGATTCAGTGATTTGAATATTTTGTACAATTCATTGTTTTTTTTTTTTTTTTTACATTTATAAATACAAAATATATAAAAATAGCATAATTCTAATAAGTTATAAATTTATTATTAAAATTATATTTTTGAATATGTCACCTTCTATTAGCGGCACTTGACTGCGAATTTAATAATACTATCTAAATAGTTTTTTTTTTTTTTTTTTTGTAACAAGTCACATAACACAAAGACCTTTTTAGACCACGCTTAAAGTCGTCTTGTATAATATGGGTATAGAAGTTTTATGTGAGTGGGTTATAAAGATTTATTAGCTGATGATGAAACCATTTATGAGTAGTAAATGAGTAGTTTTTTATTTATTTTATAATTTTAATTGAGAAATCTTTGGTCAAGCAGTAATTGGATATAAAAGGTGGAGCATTTGTAATTTTTCTGAGAGTTATATTTTGAAACCGTTGGATTTTGATTGTGTCGAAAATTTTCTCAGTGCTCCAAACAATTCAATGTTAACATGATAAAATTTTTTTTTTTTTTTTTATAAATCCGATAAGCACTTTCATCTTTTAATTTGTGTAATTCGAAACATCTCCTTTAACAAGGGTGGCCAACTTTTATAGACTTATGATTTACTTCTTAGTGTTTTTAGGTTATTATAATCGACCAAAAATAAATAATTTCCCTGAGAAAAAATATATTTTATATACATGCATCTTACACTTGCTTTGTTTTTTGTATATATAATATTAATAAGCAATAATAACTTAAGTATTACAATATTATATAAAACATATTTTAATATATTTTTATCAATTTATACGAGCGTGATAAACACAGCTTTTTGATACGAAATATAAATAAATAAATAAAATAAATAATCTAAAGGTGGGATGGGAACCGAATTCTGGTCGGGAGATTTATCCAGACCACCTGTAATTTACTTATTAAATCACCTAACATTTTTATCACTCCTCTCGAATTCAGTATTTCTTTATAATAAAAATTAAAATATTTCACTTTTTTTTTTATAATAATATAACTACTTTCGTTAGTATTGAAGTATTTTAATGATTATTTTGCTATTCCGTTAAAATTATTCTATATGCATCACTAATACCTGAGACAATAAATTATTACAACTGAATAGTTGAGATTAAAGTAATAATAATTATTATACACCTATATTGTGTTTTAATATAATATAATAATTATATAAACTTTATACAAAGTCTTGATGCATATACTATTTTTTTAAATAAAATCTATCTTAAAATGATCAAGTTACCAAGCCATAATATGGTCAAGGCCACCCTTAAAAAATTCCCATTTCGAGATAGCCACTCAACTTCTTCATAATCCTACATAAATACTCGATCTCAGTGCTTAATTTCCTTTTTCATTATTATTTATTAGTGTTCATTATTACTATATATTGTGTTTATTAATTGTTTTTTTAATTAATTAATTTTTATATTCGTGGATTAAAAAAAAATATATAAAAATTATAAATTTTAATCGTTTTCTGAAAAAATAAAAATTAAATTGCATGGGAATCGCAATCGATCTGTTTACCATCCCTGTTCTATGAAATATATTATTAGCATATTAATATAGTTTGATAATTTTCCACGCTATTATTTATGTTTATCTATGTTTATCACAAAATATTTCATCAATTTCACCTAATTCTACGTTTGAAGTTATCTATTGCAATAATATACTTTTTATCAATAAAATTATTATTAGTTTAGTAATATGGTTCTACGGTATTTAAGGTGCAAATCGGAATCCGATAACCATATTTTCGTCTCAAAACTAAATCTCTACTGAAACAACAAATCCCAATACCTTTTCTTCTCCTTTATCCTTGCAAAGCCCTTTAAGAAGACTTAAATAAATAGATCTGAACTATAAAGTCTCTCTTTAACTATTTTAACCTATAGTGTATTTACTAAATAGTTTTTCTCGATCCCCTTACTTTTGTCAATACCACCGTTGTCATCTGCATCATTTATTGCACTACATAAATTTGATTTCGATAATAATTATTCAGTTTTATAATAATAAAAAAAAAAAATGAAAAAATGTAGGTATGACAAAAAATACGAGTGCATGATACGTATAATCTAATTTACATACGTTATTTTACGGGCCCGAATCGTCACTATACTTTATAAATTCATATTTATATTTTATTTCCGTTGAATAATTTAGTTAGAAACAGCTTGGAGCGACCTACCTATAGGATATAATAACTTTCCAAATACGCAGCATGTGATACGTACTATAATAATTGTACAGGGTATTTTATATATTTACTAACATTTGTTGTTTTTTTATTAAATAATGGCAAAATTATATGCGATTCTCTGTGTATAAAAATATAACTATACACATGTGTAGCCTGAAGTTTGATATCCACTTGACTGTACGCGGTGTCGTCGTATTGATTTTACTCTTGACTCCTGAGCGTTTGGAGCGGTAGAGGTATATATAGTTATCAATTCGATTTATTATATAACGACGTAGTGTCACGTAGATTAACCGAAAAACGCAAATGGGATTCGATCTCATTTTTACAAAATATTCATACACATTGTAAAGTAACGCAACACATATTTAAACAACGAAAAAAATTCGTTTGACCGTACTCGCTCGACGTTCGACTATTTTTCACCGTACAACTGCGTGTTACTGTGCAACCTTTTAAAAGTTCTAATCACGTCAGCCCAAGACTCGAATTGCGTTTTAATTAATTTATCATTTCCTCGATTTGCATACTATTATAATGCTATTCCCATAAAGTTTGGTCGGACATCGAACGTTTATATCCGTACAGTTATATATATATATATATATAGTGCCTACTCCACTAGCTGACACACATCATCAGCAGCTTTAGTCGCATTGTGTTATTTTACGCTAAAGCCACTTTCGCCTCGTGCCCATTAACGATCGCCGCGTTCAGATCGGTCACGTCAGACTCGGTGTTAATACGTTTAATATTATTCGATGTACGCAATCGCCATAAAGTAGATTCGGCCCCTACGGTCGCACAATCGCTTTGTCGCGTTTTATATTTGCCGTGCATACGAAGTTTGTATTTTCACCCCTATTACTCAGTTAAGAACTCTGCTCAGTAACACGGAACGGAAAACGATCACTCTTCAATATGAGGTAGACGTTGCTACCCTATTGTGAGTACGATTCAGTAGTTTCCGTTACTTATAACCAAGCAGTCCCGTTCGAATTTAAAGCATTTCTTTTTTTCAACTGATTATTTTTTCATAGGTTCAACTGTTTTTGTGGGAAATCAAGGATTGATTTCGAACTTGAATATCGATTTATCGGACTATATAGTTGCACAACCATAATACTATCGTGTCGTATAAGTCCATAAAATCAACGGTTAATGGAACACAATTGTCTAAACAACTTTCCGTCGTATAAAACAAATTCATTAAATATTACACATGATGTATTATAAAGAGAACAATTATTAAGTGATTATATTTTAATAATATTGTTTAGATAACGCGTTGATTACTATTAATAATATATGATTATAATACCGAGGAATTATTACACTCATAGACAACTGCGTGACCTCGACTGTCACAAGTCTCCTAACGGACACCAAGAAGCTCTAATCGAAAGATGAAGAATAATCCTAAATAAACAAACAAACTAGCCACCATCATTATCATTATTACTATTATTTATTATTATTTATTAGTGTTATAAATACTGTTAATATCTAATTATGAATTATTATCATTATTATATATGTAAGAAAATTGTAATTGTAATAGTACAAACGTTCTGAAAGTTTAAAAATATAAATAAATAAATGAAAAAAAAACTTATTATAATTTATCAATCGCGACCGAATGAAAAATGTAATGCGAGTCACAAAAATGTTTACAGCGCCTTACACTGATAATCAATAACAATCGGTTTAGTTTCCAAAGCCTATATATTAAATACATATTTCCACCATAGTAATTTTTACGGAATAATATTATTTATATCTTATAAAGTATGCTGAACCGTGTTATAGCCATGTTTGGTATTACGAATTATCGCGCGTCTGATATACGTCTGTTTTTTAATTCATGTTGGAATATTAACGAGAACAAATTTCATCTGACGTATTTTACATGAGGTGATAAATAAATAACGATGCCGAACTTATGAACTAATGCAACTCGGGAATTGGTATCGTACATATAGTTACCGACATATTACACGAGGAGAGCACTCAAAACATGAATCCAATACGTATAAATATATATTTATAAATTATACGTATTAAATGTAAACGTAATAGTACTGATGCAATGAGCCTTTATAATATACACGTTTCGATAGTCGACGCAAAAGACCTCTTCAGAGTGAAACGAAAAAAAATAAAGTAAATTGGAATCTGGAAAACTAATCTCCTACCACTTCACTTCAGGTCACTTGATAAAAAGTTTAAAAAATTTGAAGTATTTCAATTGAATCCACGTTAAGTTCGTATACCGGCACGACTCACATAAGTGCATAACATTTGACTGTGTAGAGAAAATGGCGGATGACAGATGTCACGAGCGGTTTGTCGTCGCTGTGAAATCGTTTTATAACTAAAACACAAAAACGTGTGGATAATATACATCATACGTTTTCTTTGCTTATCTATTTCCATGAGATTCGTTCGATAAAAGCGTAAAGTGTATTACAGCAACGGGTATAATTCTAAGACAGCTGCAATCAGACGGATTAAATCGAACTACAATCACGGATCGTAAGCAATCTCACAAGACGTACCACCGAGCAAATCAATTAACAATATTTTATCGAATAAAATTTAGCGCCAACCCAATTAAGGTACATTAGGTCGTGTGTAGGAAACAAGTATAGGAGCTGCACGAGTGCACAGATAACAAAGCTTCTAATCAATTATGAAATAAGAGTAAAACTTAATATTATTGTTCACGGAGAGTATTTTTCAATTAATATATAATGCAATGATAATTTGTGTAATGAAAAATAATAAAACCAAAGAATCATCTAATCTCGTTACAGATTTTATGAAAAAAAAAAAAACAAATATGTATACCTAATTATAACCTAACCTATACATTAAAAAAATTAATTATTCTAATTAAACTCCTATTCGATATCGAAAACACAATGTGTAACGATGACTCGGTGGTTGTCAGTCGAAAGGATTACAAAATAAACATTACAAAACATAACGTATGTTCTAGTGCGGAATACGGTAGGTATTGTAAATATATTTATTGTATTATAGTTAGCCTATATTTAAGATGAATTAACTTAAAAGACTGTTAAAATGACGTCTAAGTAAATACTTATACACCAATGAAAAAACCTATGACCCAAGCTTAAAATTGACCATCCGCGATTAGGTTTAATCGCAGTGTTAAAGTGTTTACAAATATATTATTTACAGGTCAGATCCGTTATTTGGTGTCACAGAGATTACGTTATGACCACGAATTTGATGAAGAAGCTTTCTAATCTGTTAATTTGCTGTTGGATAAGGAGAACAAATAAATTTTCTTGCTTGAAATATATATCCCTAACGGTTTTATTTTTGATAAAAATAACGGGATTCCGTTAAATTATGGACGTTAAATTATTGCGTAATGTAGCCTCTGATACAGGTAGGTTGATGATTGAAGGCTTCTTATACTAACTTGGAAGTTTGAAGTCGGAGTCCACCCGAGTCAGATGGCAAGTACGTTCCTTAATCTATCTGGATTGGTCAGACAGCCATAAAGTCAAAATACAGAGTGTAGTCTATCGGGTGGTATTTTATTTTAGGTACGATACGAAGATAAAAGTGAAAGAGAGTTCTGTGATGAACCACATAAAAGCAGATGTCGTGTTAATTACGAACAAGAAGTCATAAGAGTTATAAAAGTAAATAAATATTGTAAAAAATGAAATTGAACACTGTTCTTAAATTTTTTTAGGTACTGAAAATATTGATGAGCCAATGATTATTTTTTAATTTTATCTTGCCAAATAAATTTTAATTTACTTATAATAAAACAGTAAATAATAAGTAATATTTTTTTAGAAAACGAAAAACAATAGAATAAATTTAAATTACATTTACTATGAATATGTTCTTTTAACGCAAAGATTATTCAAACAAAAACTGAACTGTATGATGATAACATTAGAATAATCTCTGTGCTAATACATTTTAATTCTAAGGATAAAACTTTTGGTTTAGTTTAAATGAAATATTTAGTTTTACCAATGCTTTGAATATTTCGACTTCAATTCTGGAATTATAAATAATTATTCATGGGACATAAATATTAAAAGAAAATAATTTTTAAGTGGTATAAAGTATTTTTTTTAAAAAAATATTTGTAGTTATAAATTATAAATTATAAAATATTTGGAAGGATTAACGAAACTCAATTCCCTTAAGTCCGGTTATATATATATATATACGCTTTTAAAAAATATGTCGAAATTCGAAAAAAAATTACACTGGGCATTGAATAAAATGATACATATACGACGACGGCTGTATAACAATATTAATAATAATAATTTATTTACGATTTTCCGGCCGGACAACTGTTTTTGCTATGAGTGAAATAGCAATGTATAGGTAATTGTAAAAGAGGGTCCAACTTATTTTATTTAAGGTCACCAAACCTTTATATGCATATATATTTATGGCCGCCTAGGGTGGATAGTTATTAAATTATCATACGTGCGTTGCACCCGTTGCTTTCATGTTACTTGTTTCCATAGGGGTTCCCTTGACAGTATCTGACAAGCACCTACAAAGGACTCGGTGTGGGAGACAACACCGAAAGGTCCTCGAGGGATGCTAAACATGTAAATACGTCTACCGAGTGCAAGAGAGATACAGAACCATCCCCACGGCTATAAGACGGGCAACGCGTTTAATCGCCTTGCGAAACAGTTATCCACTCGAGTCTGACATATAGAAAAACGAATAACAAAAATGAATTGGCTAACTTGCGACTTAGTATTATATAGGGTCCTCCGGGAAAATGGGAAAATTTGAAATAGCTTTTTCTGAGAAGTAAAAAAATGTAATTACAGAATATACATTATACGCCATCGAGGGTTTAAAGGTTAAAAATATCATGTCTTAAAATCAATATGTGTGTTGTTGTTAAAGGTTATAGTGTTATCTCACCAACATTATCAATTATTTGTCAAACGCAGGGGAATTACATTTACATTTTTAACCTTACGATTATGATTTATACGTATATGAAATATACTTACTTTTAAAAATTTCGGAACTCTGAGAAAGCTTATCTTACGATTTTGTAATTCAATGAGTTATAGTGGCCAGGTACTTTGGGGTTTAAGTCCGCGTTTAATTTGCAAAGGTGTAATAGCGCACCATCCATCGTTTTCCAGATTACGTGTTTGACATCCGACAAGAATTGCGCAATTAGCGCAGACTTAAAACAGCGTTCCGTAGTAGAACGATAAAATCCGCTCCCTGTGGGATTATGTGTCGTTTTCAAACCAGCTGGTTAAACGGTTCGAGGTAAACGAAATAAGGAGACAATACCCGAAAACGATTAGAATTTAATACTGTTAACGAAGCGTCGACGGTTAACACTGTTGAACGTAATAATATATATTACATAATAAGTTTTCGGTTTGAAGTTTTGCGAGCTATGTCAAAGCTGTAGTGTTAACAATAATTCCATACATCTTCAGTATGTACGAACCCTGTCGCAGTAATTCAAACGGACCCTTTCAAAAAACGTCAGCTTATGTATCTTCGAATTCTAATTCGGCACGATGACGTATTGTTTTAATTCAACACATATAATATAAAATAATAATAATGATCGTATGACGATCATATTTACGAACATAATATTCGAATACAAAATTTGGAGGTATATCATGCGTGTATTTTATACTGCATTTATTTACAATACGAGCTCAGACTTCAATTCCTTTTGTATTTGTTCTGAAGTTAACTACAGATAATAATACGAACGCACATGATGCACGAAACCGGATTAATGAAAATTAATATTGTTTAAATTAAAATGTTTGATATGCTTTCTACAATATTTATCCAAGAACCCAGTACATACTATATCTAAGAAATTAATTAAGAATAATAATATGCTCATCGCACAACCCACGTCACCTTCTCACCACCTACAGTTATTTAGTTATGTGTTAGAAACTCGGAAAGTTAAGTGTAATTAGGTATTGAAATAGAATATTATTAGTTATTAATTTATCTTAATGTGCGTTATATTATGCCGAATAATTTAAAACCTTTAAAGATTGTGCAGTATTAATAATATCAAGACCTACATTTTGATATCCATGAAAAACTAATGATGATAACTAGGGCTCGGATTTCAATGCATTTGCATCTCCTTTTTGGGATGTCTTAGGGATACTTTCTAAGCCACAAATTTGTTTCAGGTTCTCCATGTTCTACCCACAAACATTTTTTGAGATATTTTTTGCATTTTTTGACGTTTTTAATGCATTATTTTATATTTTAGGACATTTTTGACCTATTTCTCTTATTATGACTAACTTCAGTTGATGTTGAGAGGTTATTTTCAGTATATAAAAACTTATTGGCAGACAACTACCGATCATTCAAATTCCAAAACTTAAAAGAAATACTAATAATACAGTGCAATTCAAATATGTAATTTAATTTTTAATTTTAATTTTTTTATTTTTTATGGTGTAATGTAAATAAAATTTCATTTTTTACTTATTTTTTAATAATAATTTGAATTTATTTAATAAATGATGCATTTTTTAAAAGGGCATTTTTTTTGATATTTTTAGGACATTTAAATCCGTGCCCTAATAATAACATTAAAAATAAATTATAACTCATAAATGTTGCACACATGTGTACTATAAATAGTGTAAAAAAATAAATGTAAATATATGTCTTACAAATTTGATTAAATTCACTTAAAACTATGAAAATTAATATGCATAGATATTTTTCAATTTCAATACTGATTTTATGATTAATGATTTTCGAATAATAGTATTTAATTTTGAAAATATAAAACTGAAAAAATTTTGAATAATTTGATCAGCATTTGGATTAAACTATCCCGTGAAAATCGATTATAAATTATCTTAAAACACCAAAATAATGTTGAAAAATTAAAATAAAATAATGCAACAATTAGACTCATCTTTTTTTTGTTATAGAATTTCAACAATAGAATAATGTCTAATTATGAAAAATTCTATGAAAATAAATGCGTTGTCACCATCCAGATTCTAAAATGTTCAATATCAAAAATTGTAACCGCCTCATATTAGTCGTGACGTTGCGGACCGGTCAGAAGAAAAATAGCGAAACGGATGTGTGCAAGCCAATAACAATAGTGAATACTCGAATTATTCCTAAAAATCTAGATGAAAATATTTCGAGAGATGTATTGTAGTGATGAGAGAAGAGGGAAAGATCAAGAGCGATTGAGAGAGAGAGAGAGAGAGTGAAGGAAAGAGTAAGGAGTAATAGAGGGAAAGAGAGAGAGGGGTGTTCACGCCGGATGATTTGTAGTCGGATTTATAAAATACATCGCTTAAACGGGAGACGTCGCCCTCCCATCCGAAAGTCAGAAGAGAATAATAATAACGACTACAATACGCTAAACTACTGTGTGTGTGTGTTTTCGTTGGCAACGAGTTCGACTGTAAACAGTACCAGTCTTGACAATTCTCCGCTGAAACTTTACGGGTTATTTGTCATGCCACGTTGGCCGCATTCCCGAACTAGCGTCGTAGTTGTAGTCATTGTGTCGTCGTCGTCGAACACGGTGTAATAAAAATACACGAAGCAAAAATCCGAACATCTTGACTGGAATCCGAGCTGTAAGTCGAACACTGACCAGTTACCCCGTCTACTACAGTTATAATAAAGCTGGTCGAACACCAGGTGCTCCGAGATACTTTCCACTCGGAGAGACCAAATTAATCGCGTTTACAAAATTCAATCTTTCAGAAAAAAAAATAAATAGAATATTATATTCGAAATGCAATACAATAAATATTATATATATATATATACAATTGGATTACATGTATATATGTATTATATTTTTTTCGGACGAAGATTTGACGTATAGATTTAACTTATCGTTAAATGTAAACACCAGAATGGAAAAACTAAATAAATTCAAAACTTTTTTCGTACACGAATTGAATATATAAATCGGTTCCATTTATTTACGAAAATATACGTTGCAAGGATTGGTTTTTTGATCGAATACAATAATCATGGTCATAATCGTGACGAGTTTGCATTTCGATTCCTAAAATATTATAACTTTAGCAGTTTCATAACATAGCTCGAGCGCTTTATGAAACTGTTAAAATGAAATTCTAATGAACCGTTTTCCGGGTGATTTTCAAATATAATTCGAAAAATCCGTAATAAGACTAATATTATCATTCGATTGAGTGGACGTTTCATGTTGAACAGATGATGTTAAACGCATTTTCTAGCCGTATGGAACGTGAAATAACAGTGTATGAAGACGATGAATAACACCACAATGAGAATTCAAATTTAAATATTTTATTAAATAATGTACATAGTGTACAACTCCATTAATATATTATTAGGAACATATTCGTTACGATAAATATTAAGTAATCTCTACAAAATCATGAATAAAATATACTATACAGTCTGTATGAAACAAAATATTTAACTTTAATGAAATCGTATTGTTGACAAATGTGGTATACCTCTCTATTTCTTAAAAATATCTAAAAGTTTTACGTTCACATTTTTCGAATGAAATAATTATATTTTGTTATTTTCATCGGTCACTCGGTAAAATATACGGAACAAGCCAGATCAGCGATTTGAGATATATATTAAGCATCCACTTGCACACATCGAATTTATTAAAACATATATTTTTATCCATGTTGAACTTCCACGATTACGTTACATCGATTAAAAAATTGTGTTAAAATTACAGAAGAAAAAATACATCATTATCGGGTTTGACGAAACGCTAATAAGCAAAAATTACAGAATTTGAGAAAAAAAAAAATGTTCCAGACGAACAATTTGTCCAATTATTATTTTTACCATCACCCCGTGTAGAAAATTACAAATGTTTTACGCGCAGGGTACCAAAAATGAATTAATATTATCGTATGTCGCTCATAAACAGCACGAGGCATATTATTGAGATAAGGTAAAGTACACGTCCTGGGTGTGATTTATGAGTTGAGTTTCTTTATATAATGTGCAACGAGTAGCGCAGGGAAACATTTATCTTTTTGAACTTTGATTCGGTTAGACATTTTGTAAAAAAATAGCGTTTCAAACCGAGGCTGTATTTAGGTAACCGTAGATAATTTGAATTTTACAGAAAGTGTATACGTAGTGGATTGGTTAGGTTGATATAATTTTTCTAAGTGAGAAACTTGTGAGTGCACGACTCTTGAAAAGTGAAACGTTTATAGGCCGTGAGTACTTACGCGATTGTTCAGCCTTAATTTTATTTTCAACTTGCCCCGACTTACCGCACTACCACCGGTTCACCCTTAAAATGCACACATACACTGTACTGCGCAATCTCGTCTAAGCACGTTTAAGTTTACAAACTCTCTATAGCCACGCGCGCACTCGTGTGATAATGTAAGTATGACTAATACGAATGGAATAGGTATTTTGAAAGCATTTGTGTGATGGTGGTGGCTGAGATTAATAAAAAAAACATAAGCCGTGACGTGCTTCACACGTTTCCAACAAATATTCTTCTGTTTCAAACCTCCGAAATTGCATGTAATTATTATTAACATCGTATTATGCCTTATTATTGTTTAAATTTTACATTCATTTTTATGTTTCTGGCCATAGGAATAAACGAATAAATTGTTAAAATTCATTATTCGTTTAGATTTGAAAACAATTTTTTCCCCAGTCTCAAAACAGATCATTTCAGCTTCGATCTTTGCAATATAAAGACATCGTTAATTTTATCAATTGTAAAAAATAATATAAAAATATTAAAACAAGTTATTTGACCCACGGAAAACAATGCATGTACTTCGATGTCTTTTTTATTATCACGGTTTTAACATACCTGATAACAATGCTTAATTAATTTGAATTTAGTACACTAATATTCAAAACTCATAAACAAGTATTCAGTGCAGTCATGTAATCGTAATCTCCTATTATTTATGAACATAAAATTGTTTTTGGTTTTACTAAGATTATGTTGGCTATTAAATTAGAACATTTCAAATATTTAGAGATTATTACATAGCGTGGTAGATAAATGGGCCAAAATATTAACTTATATTAAAATAAAAAAAAATACCCAGTATGATAGAAAATTTCAATCAGTATATAAATATATATATATATATTTAATGTCTATAATCCATCTTTAAACATCTCATTCGTATTCTTTTTTCATCTAATCCCATCATCATATCGCCCATTACATTTTAAAGTATTTGTAAAAATAAAAAGTACTGTATTAAGACACCCAATATACGAGAGAAATAAATATTATTAGAACGGTATTTTTAATGGTCAGTATTATGATAATGTTTCCACAATATTGACATTGAGGTATGAAACAAGACACGTAAAAAAAAAGTTTGTGCTTGTACTTATTGCTTGGGTTCGACACACAGCAGTTTTAGAGCACCACGAATTCACCATCGTCGTATAATTGACAAGCAGCATGAATATTTGCGCATCTTGTCGTAAGTCATCCAGTCGCATTACGAACTGTAAGCTACACTATGATAACATTTATAACGTTGATATAAGTATTACATACAACAGTTTTAATTTAATTTCAATCACGAACAGCGCGAATTTCGCGCTCCACGTTTCTCGTGATAATATTTATCTGATCTAAATTTTATTCGTTTTTAAGTCATCTGCGGAGCAGGGGGAAGGAAATTATGTTATACACATCGTTACTGCCGTGTCGTACCCGACCCCGTTTACAATCACAATATGATTAGTATATTCCCATGTGTATTTAAATATTATGTTATATACACGGCTGCGACACGATTGAGCATAAAACACCTTTTTTGCGACACGATTGAGCATAAATTGTCGGCGTATCAAAGGAAATTGAAATACAAAAGAAAACCAACACGATTGAGCATAAAAAACTCTGCAACGTTGCCATTTTCAATTTTGAACTGTATCGTATAAAAACATTTATTTAAATAATTATAATAAATCAAAATATAACATGACAAAAAAATATCATGTTTTCATAGTCAATATTTAATATGCATGAAAATACTTATGATAGTAGTATAAATAATTAAATGTGCCATCGCCAAAATACTCAGTACAATTATTTGTCATAAATTGTAGATTTTGTTCTGTAGTTAAACATACAAAATTATCATCAGTCGGCATGTAAATGAATTGTTGACCCTTATATTTAAAACATTCTTCATTTTTTAAGTCACTTAATTGATGAATTGTTTCATCCAAAGAAGTTGGTAATTTAGGATAGGTCTGCTTCCGTTTATCATACATTGCTTTCCGTACATTTCTTACATTTTGATTGTTTAAATTTGATGTTGGAGAAGAATTTAAAAGTTCGGTGCGAATAATTTTAAGTGGCCGTGTGTAAATTGATTCTTCAGCTTTTCTTTTGCAATTTTCTCTTAAAACTTGCGTTTCTATTTTCTCAATAGAATTTTTATCGTGATTATGTTGTCCAGCAGTTTCAATCACTTTACGTTTATCGAAACCCGAGAACATTATTGCCGAACATTTATTATTAGTACACCTCCATCTCAAAAGATTGTCTTTTTTTCGCTCTCCAATTAATTTATACTTGTATAAATTAACTAGGGCCAATTCTTTGCCTCTTTCCGATAAAATAATTGTTATATCCATATTTTAAAAAAATAGAAAAACGCACTAAGTATACACGCACTATACACTACACAGGTGATCGAACACTGATATTATTTCTATAATAATTTTGGATTTGTATCTTAATTATCTTATATTTTCCCCCGATGCTAAATGTTTAAAACGTCGTTTTGCTCCGGAACTAATTTATTAATCGATAACATTGTCGATAAAATTTATAAAGCCGATAAAGCTCACGGCTCGCGTCAGATATCATAATAATTGGTGTAATAATACGAGAAAATAATAAATTACAAAATTTTGGCAACGTGAATGTGGCAACGTCGCATAAAATATTCTATGCTCAATCGTGTTGCTAAAAAGGTCTATGCTCAATCGTTTTATGCTCAATCGTGCTTTACCGATATACACATCGGTATCTCGTTATTTATTTTAATGGAATTCAATCATCGTTTTAACGTACCTATAAAAAATAAATATTTCATCGATTTCCAATCGTAGTAAAGGACGCAACGGTATTCCATACCCGAGTTATTTAATATTTCATTAAACAATGGTTTGTTTCATAACCGTACCATCCAAATATTTATCTTCTATATACTTGTGTCGCATCCTTACGATCCGAATTTAAACATATGATACTAATTGTTAATAATTTAAATTTTTTAACCCCGCCTGTAATTTAATAATTATTCTTGGAGGTATTGTAATCATTAACCAATAATAATGAGGATTTATCACATAAAAGCACAATTATATAGATAATTTAAAAGGGAATTACACATATTTTAGTTGAATTGCACTTGTGTTGAAAAAAGGTGATGATCGATATGCACTGGGGCTTAAAAAAATTATTTTAACAAAAACAACAAATATATAAAAGGATTAAAATTGAGAAAACAATAATTTCCCTTCCCTCTTATAGGCTATAGACTGACAATGATTTAATCATTGGCATAGTTAAAAATTATTTTTTATGCATACCATTATGTTAATATATTATTTATATATATATATATATATATATATATATATAATTTTTAAGACCTTAAAATTAATTACTTATTTAATATATGTGTATAATACTATTATTGCTTTAATTATATAATTTAATATTACTATAATTATTTATTTTTGATTCGTTTCAAATATTTTTTTGTAGTAAATAATAACAAAATTATAAATTTAACCTGGAATTACATATGCTTTTAAACGTATAAGTTAATATATTTTTCAAAATAATTAATTATTTTCTGGCACCGGTTTGTTTAAAATCCTTTGTCAGTTTTCTGCATTAAAATATAAGTGTCAAGTTACAAGTCTTGTACATGTCTATGTCCAACAACAGACTTACAACCATATTTATGTACGTACACATGAACGTTCATAGTAGAACCCACTTTAAGTTTTAACCCTTTTATAAAACAAGTGCAATTGATTATTTTTTGGATAATAAGTGCAATCAAGCTATCCTGATTTAAAAATATCAACCAAAACAAATAATAATAGAAATTTTATAATAATAATAAATTAAACTATTCATTTTGTGAATTATCAATGGTACATTAATATTACATAATGGTAAATGGTTTTATCGGACATTGAAAATAATTTTTATTCTTTATATGTTATCCTATCTCAAAAACTTTTTAATTTTTATCATTAATAACCTGTGGGGAATCTTAAATATTACCACTCGCGGAATAATGTTTATTCGATGAAATTACACAGACTGAGCTTTACGTATTTCTTACGGATGGATTTCCATTTTGGGCAAAACCGACCATAACCACTTATGGTCAATAAGCAAAATCATAATATTTGCACAGTTAACACATCACATACACACACATTGCAACTATACTTTTAATCACAGAAATTGAATTAATTCGTAAGTTGTTATTACAGCATGCACTGACAGTAACATTGATGATCAATTATATTTCAAGTAATCAAATATTTTATAAAATTCAACACAATAATACGATTATGTGTCAAATGCTGCGCAGTGACACGTTAAGTTCAGATTTAAATAAAGCGAGGAATCAATGAGTAAAATCCTATCAACCTTTTCGACAAAATATTATATATACACGATAATACGCATTTTATTTGATCTATGTTGCACGATGTTGTACTTGTTCAAACTAACTTGGACTTAATAAGCCTAATACAAGCATCACGTCATCCGACCATTTTGGTTTTTAGTTAAAATGTACTACCGCCTACATTTTTTGCGTGACTAAAGAAATATTATATTGAAATAACCGTAATATAATAATACTATACAGTATACATCCAGGTTTCCAGTTTCGATTGATTTTTTTTATCAAATTTAATTAAAAAGTTCCCAAGTTATATAAGTCGCACTTATTAGTATATATTTGAAGCAAATATGATAAATCAATGCATTCGAAAAACGATACTGTACAGAGGTCCGTTACTGTTTATCTAAGTATTTAAAATAATATTATTTTATCAAAACCACGCGTATTATAAAAGATTAAAAAGGATGGAAATAATTTTCAATGTTTATGGAAATAATTAGTAACGTCGTACTTCAAGTTTAAAATGGGAATAAAAAAAATAGATTTTAAATTAAAACTTTTGTATTTATAAAACTACATAAAATAGCTTATAGTTAGTTTTGAATACAATGTCCTAGAAATTAAACATGAAATTACACGTCATATTAAAAAAAAATATAAACATTTGTGATGCAAAATTTAACAATATTTTAAAGTTTCCTTTAATATTGTTCCTTGTACTTAAAAAAATTACCGGGAAAAAAGTATTTTGTATAGTACCATAAGTGTCCAATTTCCGATCTAAAGAGATGCAGCAAAAACTTTTGGTACAGATTTATTAATGGGTAGTTTGATCATGTAAAAGAGAAGAAAAAACAACATCATTGTAAAACCAATATAAACCTCATTTCGCTGAGAATCTCAAAGTTACTTGGCATAATTAATTGACACAGTCGCATCACTGAATCTAGTTGTAAGGATTTAATCACTTTGTATAATAGTATACAGTAATCATATCAAAACTCGTTATTAAATTAGCATATACGATAATATTATCACATAGTGTTAATTATACGCCAATATATAACCAGTCCACAGTTATTATAATTAACAAGTATAACAATAATGAAGTACTTCGTTCTTACGAGATCTATGATGTGATTTTGAATTGTCACTTAAGCGCGTTGTATTGTTAGTGCATTAACATATTAAATTTCGCCATCGGTATTTGACGTCTCTCCTAATCTATATGCATTCTATGAAATCCATTAATGTATCCGGCATATGCATTAAAGTTTTAAATTAAATAAATGGAAGTTAGAGATTTAATTTTCCAATAAAGACAATATACGCGATGCAAAATCAGATCACTGTAAGCTACTTGTCTTACGCAGAACAATATTAATTTTGATTGGGGTTTTCAAACTTTATATACACTATAAAATATTTTACCTGCATGGACATTGTATGACATTTTAACGAACTATGTACGCAGTTAGTTTACCTACGAGGATTTTATAATTATTTCCTTGAGATTCCGGAGGTGGGTTATAAAGCCATTTGAATTGTATTAAATTAATTATTCCTATGTAGAAAACAACAATGACATTTATACAAAACCATTTTTTTCATTATTTTATTTTGTATATTTTTCATTACATAACCATTATATTGCTATATAATAAACTTATTCGTTTTTATTTTTTTTATACTAACTCTTTGATTTTTTTTTCTTTTTTTCTATCATTATGTATTTATAAAACAATAATTACTTGCATAAAAAAATTAAAAAAAGTGTTTGAATAAATATTAATTCTTATATTTTTTTCTGTGATTCATAATTTTAATCCCATATTTCATTATCAACACCAATATTATATTATAGATAAATATTTATTAACGTTAAATGATATATCATTATTACAGAGTAAGGACATTTTAAATAAAGTACCTATTAATCAAAACTGTTGTATTAACAGAAATATTTTAAATTGTGATTTGATGATATTAAAATTTTTACTATTAATATTCTCGAAAATCGTTCAATTCTTAAGATTCAAAATAAAATTAGATTTGTATTGTTACATATATTTTTCAAACAAGTTTTTTGTCAGTATAAATTCACTCATCTTAAAATATTATAAAGTTTAAAAATCTTTTGTTTAATCAACAATAATTCATTATGGCAATTATTTAGTCATCGCTGAGTACTCTACTCAAGGCCACCTACAAGTGGACATTCTAAAAGTAAAGTGTGAGGCAAACAATTTAACTCATACATAGATATAAATTAAGAAAACACATGTTTCTTAGATAAATAATTTTTATGATGATACTCTAAAGTTTAGTGTCTGAACTTAGAGGGTTTTCTCTGCTCATCTATAGGTACCCTTGAGTGTCAATTTATAATTGTGTATATAAATTATTATATAGGTACGTATAAAGATAACAATATATTATATTAAAAAGCTCATCTCGTATTTAATAAATTTACAGTAAATTATAATATAATATCATAAATTATTGTTGTTGTTTAATATTAATTTTAAGTGATATTAATTGTTTAATTCCATCATGACAACATTTACTTATTAGACGAGTGTATAGTAGTAAAAAATAAATTATTAAAAAATATTCAAATGAAAGAATTGAATAATATCAATATTTTTTTTACATATTTCATCAATAGAGAAAGAAATTGAAATTATTTCATTTCAATAACTCCATAGAGGTACACATTTTAAATTTGAGTAAAAAACAAAAAAATGACTTCCGGTGATTTTTTTCAATCATTTTTTATTATTAAGTTTTAAAAACGCTTTCGTAGTAAAAAAAATGCATGAACCTATTAAATAAATAATAATTTTACACTCTTATAATGTGAGTATAATAAAATTTGGTAGAATTATTAAAATGCACGCCAAAAGTAAAATGACATTAAACAAGTTTAGTACTACTAGTTTCAACCATAAACCATAATCATCAGGTTACATGTACAAGTTTAATAAAAATACACACTAAAAACAAAATTAAATTTATACAAAAAATAACATGTAAAATATAATTACGAACAATTGTATATTATTAATTATGCACGAATTAATATCTTTCGTATGTACGATACAACATGACACACTTGAGTCTCGAGAAGGTTATCGACTAGACTTAAATATATATTTTATTGTTAAATTATCAGGTTTATTGAACGAGGTATATGGTTTAGAATTAATAACACAAACGTGGTACACAAAATGTATAGTAGTATAATGTGGTTTGAATTTCAATACACTAGACGTTATTGCGAGAATACGTCAATTTCAAAATAGATATTACGCCATTGGGCTATTTTAAACCATTCGCCGCAGTTCAGTCTCTCTTGACGGAAACATAATAACACATATCATAATTATTCCGTATAGCTCAGACACGTTTATGATTAAAATTTGTTTACAATAAACTATCTTGGTCGTATCGAGTGTGTGTATTACGATTCGGCGTCATCGTCTATTAAAATTTCGTTCGGTGGAAATAAAACGTTTACGAATATTCTGGTACGAATAATACACATCTCACTTATATGCATATATTATACTGCCTACCGTCGACGCCGCCACCGCCTCTAGGGTGTGGTCCGTGTACGTGCGTTGATGTAGGACGTTGTCCGATGCAAACACACTGACCCAAATAATAAATTTACGTTTCAATCGTTATCTGCCAGTAGTTTGCGTTATCAATATTTCAGTATATCATCGAGAATCAAATGAAATAAAAAAAATTTAACGTACGCGGATATATTCGGTCCATAAACTTTTCATAATGAAGTTCAAAGTAATATTTCGGTCCGAACAGACGCACATGTTATTGTGAAATATAGTATACTTATATTATATACGTCGTACAGCGGTCGATGCGGTCACGGGGCAATCGGCAGAGATAGTAATATTTTTATTGGGTTTATTTGATTTTTATTTTTATTATTTTTTTATTTTTTTTTTTTATTGCTCATGTATCAGGTAATATTATATACTTTATATTTATTTTTTACATCCAAAAATAAAATGAACAAACAGTTCGTGACCGACCGTTTATGATAACGAACGTGTTGCAAAAATAATGAGCCAATATCATTTGCCGTACAGTCGGAAAATATATGATCGGAATAAAAAATTATATACACATTAATTGGTTTTTTGGGTAACAATGTTTTATCGTATATTTCGCCTTTTTCTCTTTTGAGTTCTTTTGCCATAACGCGTTGTCGTTGTGCACTGATGCGCACATAATATCACTGACAATAGTGGTGTGCGGCGAATGAAACTTCCTGTTCCCAGTAAATTATTATCAATGTGGGATATTATGGGTGATCGAGAAAAAAATTTGGTCCTAACGTTAAACAGTGCTGTTTTCGATAGAGAAACTAATGCAACTATCAAAACCGTTAAAACGGAAAACGTCAATAATAATATATTATATAGTTTGTAGCTACAATTTGAAATTGAAATAAGTAATAATTATAATATTGAACAGCAAAAAAAGTACACTCCCTTAATACATACTACAGATTAAATTAATTTTCAAAATCAATAAAACTTTATTCTTTATTCACACCGATATAATACTGTTACGATTTATATTATATGGTGTCTGAGTGTATTTTTTCAGTTCATGATGGTTTTAGGGTTTTAGTTGGAAACTTCTCAATATACGGAGAGTAAAATAGAAGTTTTAATGGAATTGATGTTTTATAAGAATTTTTTTTTTTATTGGTTCAAGATGAATGAATAACTTTTTAAATTAAACAGTATAGGGTGTCCCAGGATGATTCAACAAATGGAATAACTTTCGTTCTGTTTATTATTTTTAATTTTTTTTTCATTTATTCTACAGTTTGAAAAAAATCCAAAATAACCATTTTATAAATCGGATTTTTAGAAAAATTATGTTTTAAAATAATTGTTTAAAGTATGACCATTGATTATGAATTTTTTAAGTTTTTAAAAATGTGAATTTAATATTTAAAATTATTCTACAAATATTATACGTTCTATCAAGATAAAATTGGTGATTACAGTTAATTTTTCCATGAAATCATGTACGTGATTTAAAATAATCTGTGCGTTTGAAATTTAATCCAAATATAAACAAAACATGCTATCAGTATCATTATTATTGAAGTAGGTAGGTAAGAAGGTTATTCGATTAACATTTGATAAATATTTCATATCATGTTTGTAATTATAACAAATTTTATAGTATACATTTTATATTGGTTTCCTTCAATAAAAATCGTGTAGAGCTACTATTTTCAACTTATAGGTTGCGAAATATTGTTTGGGGTCCTCAAAAATAATAAACCAACAGTTATTCCAATAAAATGTATTTTTTTAATATCAATCTGATTAAAACGAATATACAATAACATATCGAATAAAAATAGTAAGAATATTTAAAAAAATATTAAAATAAAAAATAAAAGGAAAAAATAAAACAACAAATTTTGTACAAATTGTTTTGCTACACAATTGTCTACATATTTGTACAATTTAATAAGAAATACAAGTATAAATTGATAAATGATGAAATGTACGTTGTTATAAATTATTGTTTAGAAAAGTAAGACTAAATTTAAATTATTATTTATTTACCTTTTTTTCAACATTTATAGTATTTTCTTGATTTTCTTTCCAATTTTTAGAAAAAATAAGTTACAGCCATGTCAGTTGGAAGGGTCCTAAGGTTTTGGCCCACACTTTATCTTATACGTGCAAATTATTAAAATTGTCAATCATTTTTTTATCTTTTTGCTTGAATCTAATTTTTTAAAGATCCTTCCCCTAGATCTGACACCAATGACAATGATGTTTTGTGTAATAGTCAAAGGATAAAAAAAGATTGGATTTCTAACATAGTTTTTTTTTTTTTAAAAAAAAATTTACCACATTCACTTAACCAACTAAAAATATAATTGCATTTACTGATAGATTGCATTATGCAGATTACTTTAGTAAATCTTAATATATTTTAGTGATTAAACAATACACCCGAAAATTGTAAAATAAACATTCATTAAGTAACCTAAAAATTAATATGATGAAAGTGGTAATTAATGAACAGGGCTCGGATTTTATAGCATTTTTATATTATTATAGAACATGAGAAAATAGCACATTAACCCACAATATGCATATGCTTTATAAATTAATGAATTTAAATTATTTAAAACATATGTTGCATATTTATAGATTTTCGGGCTTTTTTTCTCATTATAATGAAAAAATATCTATTGAATGAAATATGTTTTTTTTTTTTTAGTCTTTCAATTTTAAGATCATATTAAGTATAGCACGTATAAATAATGCTACAAAAACCGGACCCTTTAAACGTATAATATAACAATATTTTTTTTAAAAACCCTGTTTACAAAATATATATTTTAGATTTTTTTTCAAACGATAAAATAAAATGTTCAATTTTCAAAATTGAGTTTTAAAAATCAAAAAAATCTTTTAATGCAATTATTTTGTAGGGTTGGACCTAAGTATTTATTAAAAAAAAATAAAAAAAAATTAAAAATAATCAACAGAACAAAAGTAATTGCATGTGTCGAATCCATCTTGAGACAATCTGTATTTGTATATTGAAGAAATATGAGCATAAATTTTATAACTGATTCAACGTTAAAATTATATTCAGGATCAGTAAAAAAACAGAAAAAAAATGTACGAAATTTCTTTTGTATTATTCAAACGTAACTACGCGTGTTTAGACATTTTACACTTATGACTGGATCATACCATATGAATAATATTATACCATTGTACGAAATCATATCGGACCACGTGAAACGTTCATCTGTGTTATAAAATATAATAGATTCCGATACAATTCATCTTCGCAGCTCGCACTATAAATATTGGACGGTATACATAACTAAATTCGATTCTAATGTATTTTTCTTTTGTACTAGTTAAAATGCAAAATATACCAGTTCACGTGTTTATAGGATTATCTATGTCAATGAGACGGAATCTAAAAATTATATTTAACGCGGATAAAATTGTCATATGCCATTATATTACATCTTATAAATAAAACAGAATTATTATTATTTTTTTTTTCAATACCAACACAGTTGTCTAGTTTGAGTCAGAAAGTTATTAAAAAATGTTTATATCTTGGACTGTAAACTCTAATTATATTATCACGATAATATTTTCGGCAATCTTATACTATAAAATTACTTTCAAACAATAATACGCCTCAACGCGTATTATTAAAATATAACGATACTGCAGAATATTTAGGGAATGAAGTACGCATAGTTTAGGTGCAAAGACCAAAAGTAGCGTTTAAAAACATGATGGTGAATTTAGAATTTGATCAAATCCCCTTGTCCAGGACGAACAGTCGACCAAATATTTATCATGGGCACAGGTTATCTTCGGCGCTATCCGTGTGTTTTATGCTAGTGTTTTATGGATTATCTACTGAATCGTAAAATATGTCATACATACAATACAGCATAATGTGGCGGCAGAAGAGAACAAGTACTGTGCTTTATATATTTTCTATGTATATAAATAAGTTTAAATAGGTTAATGAAAACGTATATAGCCAACGTACATAATATATTTACAAATGGGATTTTTATTTTATATCTATATGTATATATATGTATGTGTGTGTATGTGTATGCAAAAAGCTCGTCCAGTTTGAAGGTAATTAAAATATAACTATAAAGGTTCTGCGAGGAGAAATCAGTAATAAAACGGTCAAGGCTAATTTGTAATTTCTTAAAACTCTCAAAAACCATTTACTACAAGTACCAATTTTTAAATTATAGAGAATGAAAAAAAAAAACTAGAAAAAGACGTTGATGGGGGTAAGCGAGGAAAAATTATATTTTAAAAGCATAACACATAATAGAATTAAACGTTTGAGCGCTTTTACATCGGTGGAAAGCAACAACATTCTGTTCAATAAAAATTAAAAAATAATTTTCAATTTCTTCACATTTTTTTTTTTATAATTACAATTTTCAATAGTTATAAGCTGAATTCCAAGTGCCGACAATGGCTTATTAAATATTACCATAGAATATAATGCACAGTAAAGACTATTTATTTAGAACACATCAGACTAATTTAACACTTACATCAATGTAAGCTCATACTCACCAAGACAATTACAAACTTTCAAAAGCAATTTTTGTTTTAAATTTATTTTTCCCTTATTACTAAGTAAATTGTTGCACTTTTAATATTAAGATATTAATACATTTAAAAATATTTCATTAAAATATTTTTTCATACAATTTTTATAAAAAGTTGTGTTCTAATAAAAAAAAAAATTTAAAAAAATGTGTATTCCCTATATTATCTCCACATATTTGTATACGAGATGATATATGTAGAAATTATAGTTATCGGCAGTATGAACTTTTTTTTTAGCTTATGAATTCTGTTAAATGTTAAGGTATGCAGATGATTACGTTTTGTAAAATAATATTTTGGTGATCAAAATCACATTCCAATTACTAAAAAGACGATTAGTGATGATATCGAGATGATAAACCGTAAATATATATTAATATGATTGATAAATCAGTGGCATTTGTACCATTAATTTTAAGAATGGGTTGGTGTGTATGAATTAATTTCTGCTAGCAATAACATTTAATTAAATTCAAACCTGAAAAATGTTAATTAATCAAAGTCCATAATCAACGGTAGTCAATGATCATTGCCACATAATATATTGTTATTTATTATATTACAATTAGTGCGTATACGAGATACCTACCATAAACACATAACATAATAATCGGCTTCAGCTGTTATATTATAATATTATATTCATGAAACAATTTGTTATGTTATAACATTATATTCTTGAAACTCAATTTCCCATATAATCACTCTTCATCAGTTGCAATAATGTCTATAAATTTATAAAATATTCTATGGATGCTATAAAATGAAAGGTATTATTACTAAACTTGTCTGTAGATAGGAAACCATATCCGTCTAAACTACTTTTATACTGAGCTCGTTTATACCAATGCCGAAATTATTAGGATTCGGTTATCTCGTATAAATTACAGACAGCGCTGACGACGATTTAATACACACACACACACACACACACACGCATATATATATATATATAAATAAATAAATAAATATAAGGCTATGGTATGTATAATAGAACAATTTTTTTTTCTCATCCAGTTTGTGTAAATGTATAATATGGTAAAAATGTACGTGTGTAGCGCGCGCAAAAAGGTCACGAGGGTAATTTGAGGTTCACTGACAGTCTACTTATAATGTATATATAATGTATGGATTTTGTAGATACCCGAATCGTGCCGACGGTGATAAGTATATTATTACCACATATTTTATACAATTTTTATAAAATGTAACACGACACGCGTACGCGGTGTACCCATGTGATCACATTCTTTAATTTACAAAAAAGCAATGCCACCAACAATAAGGTTGGTTATCTTTTATCAACATAATTCTCGAAGAGACCGTAAATCGCGATTGTGACTCGGAATCATCTTGTAAACAGAGTTGGACGTGATCTATTTACATATTTATTTTCCCGGGTAAATGCAAAAATGGTAGAATGATTGTATTGTACATAACATGTATATATTTGAGAACTGACGGTTCGCTTATCTCGACCGTTACGCGTAATATATTTGTAAATAGATGTTGAGTTTGTAAGTTATTGGATTTTAAGGATTTATTTTTATTTGAGGTTTCGTGCCGGAAATTTAGGTGCCGTCCCTTTGAGCAAGGGCGAAAGAATTTCTGAAATGATTTTATACCGTGAAATACTTTATACACTTACATAGAAGTTATTACATTGCATTATTCGTCACGTAATGATTTTGAGTAGTATACTTTCATACAAATTTATAGGAAAAACTCAAGAAACACCTTGGTTAAATATCGAGAAAATGTTCAATAACGCCATCAGATAAATGATACATTATTATTGTTATTACCGTATTATTTTTTCAATAATATAACGGGCCCCACTGAACTGTTAGTGTGGTAGCCCATATTCTTTTTAATATGATATTCAAATAAATTCGAATGTTACACGTTTCCACCAAAAGTGTACCTTTCTTTTAGTATTTTTTATAATTTATAAATATATACATAAATGTATTTCATTATGCTATATACATATGACCAATCCCGTACCAACCAAACATTGCGCCCTTACGTATTTTCAAATTGAAAATATTACGCTTATTAGATATTATTTTCGATGATTGCTTTGATTATAATATGAAGGCTGTTAAAGATTTTGTAAACAAAATATACGGCATTGACCGTTGTAATTTTTAACATTAAACGCAAGATTTTCATTTTTGCGCTCTCCCAGGAATTGCGCATAGAGCGTAGGCACCTCTCGCCACCCCCTAGCTACGGCCCTGCATATGGTAATGCTTCATCTCTTTAATACTAGTGGAGGAGTTATTAAATTATTGCCATCGTATTTTATTTTAATGTTATGAAAAATCAACAAAATTAAATTAATTACTTAGTTCAATATGAGCCATATAAATATTTAATAAACAAATATTGTCTAAAATACGTTTAGCTAGTGAGTTTTGTAAAATAAGTTTATTTGGTGCAAACGGTAAAGGTATACTCTTGGTGAAAATGTGTCCCGTCCATAAATTCGCACATTCTCATTTATATATTATTATATTTACCATTACTATTATTTTCTTTGACGATTAAACATCTTAATAGTATAGGAATTCATATGCAAACTGAGTTAATGATTTTGAATTTGCTAACTTTGACTGTCTTTTTTATACATCCAAATCTGAAAATATTAATTACAAGTCCTCGTATAAATTATTATTTGGATGTTAGTTTTTAAATCCACCTGTTTTTACTATTATTCAAAATAATTATAAAATAATTACACGGTGATCAAACTGAAATTGTCAATTAATTGCAGCAATATTTTATTTCACAGCCTCGTCGGCTAGTTTTCTTTAAGTATACCATGGGAATTTCGATTGTAAATCCACAGACATCACCTCAAATTCAGAGACAACGCAATGAGAAGAGAAACGGTTAAGTTATACATTTTTATATACATAAATTCATATCTTCATTGATAGACCGTTCCATTTAAATATAATATACAATATGATGTTTCTAATATTTGTATAACCATACTTGAAAATGGTTTATTCTGTATTTTATACACTGACGCAAAAGTTCAAATTACTTAGTTCATTGCGGTAAACAATAATAATAACTACGAGCATTATAAAAACGAAACTTGTTTAAAACACGAATAGTTTCAGTTAGATATTTGTATTATAATAAACACTGAAATTAAAATCATGCGAAACAATGGTAAATTATTAATTAAGTTTTCATTGTGCTCACGTGTGTGTTTCAGTAAATACGTAAACAAATATGAATATCATGTGCGCATATATAAGACGGGAGAATGTTGTGCTTCGTAAATTGTTTACGTATGAAAACTGTTTTTCAAATTTTTAATTTAAATACTCTCGTTGTCGATTTATTAAGACACGAACGTATACTTCAGTATATGAACTATTCAGATTACTCTAAAGTAAGAATATAACTTCACCTCCGTGCTGCGAGCTAATTTTTCATCGTAAAACAAAAATATTGTTTAAACCCAACACGTAAAATATGCGTAGACCATCGCTATGATAAGTGAAACGTCTGAATATTATTTTGTTGTTTTACGGTTTTCTGGATTTTCGGCATCGGCGTGGATTAATAGTGAATTTCTGTGACGGTAACACATAAATTACACGCGGTACGTACGTACATTATAATTTATTTACAAAACAACACACGCAGTACATAATCCGTTGCGGGATCATCATCTATTTTGTGTTGTATCATATTGATTTTATGTAACTATTTTAAAATCAATGGTGTCAATGGTATCGTTTACCACTGACAAAAGAACAAAGAGCGAGAGGACAAAAAAAACCTGTTTAAAATAATAATTATTTTATTGTTTTTATTGTATGAATTTCGACGACGATCCGTCCTGGTATCGGTATACGATCGTGATGAAATCAGTCGAGATTAAGTCCAGAACCATTTAAACATAGTTATTAAACCATAGATAAACACATACAAAACTGATTCTGGTCGCTATACTTTATTGCACCCAAAATATTAAACCCTTACTCGGCAGTTGAAAATAAATATTATATTATTCATATTATTTACGCGAAACTTTTTACTTTTTTTTATTTTATTTTTTTATTTCATACGACTTCTGCGTTGTGAAGCTGGGATGTAAAACTGTAATATCGTTAAATTTATACAATTGCTTGGTACCAGTGGATCGTGTTAGCTTATACATACAGTGTAATAATAAACCCCGTTACTCTGATACGACTCAATCGTTGGTCCATCCAATTACGAACTATCTTCCTCGAGACATTATAATAAAATTGTACGTGCGAGTTAGTCATTTCGCGAAAACAGCAAATTCTCCAGTACCACTTTCAAGTCGCTGCATGTAATTATTGGGCACAGTTAAGTTCTCATTTACCCTTGACAAGTTGTACATCTCATCATCGATCTCCGTATTATTATTTACGCAGGGATTCCGTAATGGTTATGCTATCATTATATTAAGTTTACGGAGCATGAAATGCAATGCAATTTGTCCATGATAATTAAACCGCTGATTCTGAATTTTTAGCTATTGTTTTTAATGATTTCGTTATAGGATTTTTCAGATCGCATAACAATGACTGTCGTTCTATTATATTTGATACTTTGGCCAAATAACATGGTTTAAGTGTTCTACAGCGAGCACGAGGGGCGTTTACGGCATGATTCGACTTGGTCGACTACACCACATTATTTTTATTCACCCTGCCAATTCTATAATATATTATTTCCGCTACAAGTGAGTGAAAAACTTGTATCATAAGTGTGATTTGCAAAAATGCAGTTGAAATGTAATTCCGACTATACGATGGAAAACAAAAATGTATTATTTGACGAGCTTGTGTACAACGAATGTTTTATTAACGCATCGAAAAACGTACATCGTGGTAACTATTCTTTTAATTTTAGTAAAGTACTCAACTATGCATGGGTCCAGTTTCAATTTTAGAACGTATCTCAATGACTTTTTAAAGTAAAGATTTTGGTTTTAATACAGTTATAATTGAACGTACAGACCAACAATGTGACAAAAAACTAAAACTTGTATTTAAGTCCATTCCTTCGCATCTGAATCGTTTTATAATAAATTCACGCAAATTAATTCGAAATTTGTGGAGTGTGTACTAAGGTGGGTCGTTTTTTTATTTTTTTATTTTTTTTGTAAACATAGCGATAAAAAACTTCCACATAGAAGTCTAATGGCGTATGTAAAATTTTATTTTATTCAAGGATGTTAAGCTACCTCTAGATTGTCGTCAAAGTTTCAAGTTTTTAATATTTATATTATTTGATCGGGAAAAAAATAATCTATTAACTGTATAAATGAAGCTATTACGTATATTACTTTATAATTTAATATTATTATTGTTGTAATAGCAGAAAACAAAATTAAATCATAAACTTAAACGGTACACTTGAATTTATATTTTTGCGATACGTAAATGTCATAAAAAAGATATGAACAAAAAATTACGATTATTACCGGCCGTTGTTGTTGAAATTTGTACATATTAAGTAAATTACTGAGGTAGGGGAATCAATGTCACTCGATTAATGACGATCAGACAATGTTACTTTTTATGACTTTTGTATCAATTAGAACTGCCATAGACAATTTTTGGAGAAATTGTGTTGTGATCGACGACCGTTCACGCGTTTGAAAATATGGACGTAATCGTAACGCTTGGAAATGTCTCTTGTTTAGTGATTCTTGTGATATTAAATATAATATGATGCTAACATACAAAGAACTTATGAAATTTTATGAGTGTATCCGGTACAAAATCAAATATGAAAATATGAAATATGAAAATGAAACTAAAAAAGAACCAACATATAAGGAAATAGAATCTATTGTTATTTCAAAAGTTGAAAATATATAAATAAAAGCTTCTATTGCAAAGCAATAGAATGCAAGCGAGTAAAAGCCATGTTGAAAATATACTTAAATGTCATCCTAAACTATCAGAAAAAAAATTAATAGATTTTCGTAGCAATAGTAAAGCTTTGTTTGATATTTCAACATTTAAGTGTAAAGATATCAAAAATTGTATTTGTCCAAGAATAAAAAAAATACCAAAAAAAAAAAAATAACCAAAAAAAATACCAATGAAGGAACAGAACTTTTTAATTGATCGACGTACATTGAGAAAAATGGTAATAGGATCAATGGAAATTGACACGACAAATCAAATTAGAAATAATATTAAAAGAAAGTCGGCGAGACGAAAATTGCCGTGTAATTCTCAAAAAGAAAGTACAGAAAAGCTCAATATATCAATTTTGTCTACATCTAGTGATTATGATAGTGAAAGTGATAATGTACTACAAAAAATTCACGACACCCTAAGACAGTTTCTGAAACTAAATCTGCTATTAAAATCGATTACTCTTTATTATCAAACACATGTGATAGATATAATATTTCATACAGAGCTGGGGTGGCCTCGGCATTATGAAAATTGTGTTATTTCGGAAATTATTGACAAAAATAAGCTTCGACGAAAGCGTAAAAAAACAAGACAGTGTATTTTAGCACAAGCAAAAGTTTTAAAAATACCTGCATTATATTTTGACAGCCAAAAGGATAGAACCTTGTATGATATTAAGAAAGATAGATAAAAGTATCGACAAATTATTCTGAAAGAACACATTTTTTTGAAAAATGTACCAGAATCAATATTTTTGGGTTATATCACACCAACTTCTGGCACTTTTAAATTTATCAAACAAGCAATCACCGTTGACTTCTTGGAGAGAGGATTATCAGTGGAGTGTTTATTGGAAGTTGGGTGCGATGGAACGAATGTAAACGTAGGTAAAAATGGAAGTATTATTCATTTGTTAGAAAATAGATTAAATAAGCCATTGCAATGGATAATTTGCTTACTGAACATGAATGAATTTCCGTTGCGACATTTATTTCTACGTATTGATGGTTCGACATCGGGACCCCAGACGTTTACAGGAGAAATTGGCAAACAGTTAAAAAGTTCTGAAAAAAAATATGTTGTTCAATTTTAACTTATTTCTTCATAACTAACTGCTTGAGCTATTTATGAAAGAGTTCAGATCAAAAATATTTATATAGAATAGTTTCCGCGGTAATAATAGGTATATTTACTAATGATTTAAAAAATAAATCACCTGAAAAAATATCTCATGCTCAATGGCTCTCATGATCTAACCAAATTCTTTGTATTTATGTCTCGATAGTGGCACCTTCTGAAAAGCTAATAACTCTAGCAACCTACATTGTCAAAGTTTACGCACAAACTTGATTTTCAATCAAAACTCATCCATAATGTAAACACATTACCTGTACAAGCTTATCTCTTCGTCAATATTTAAGTGAATTATAGATCCTGTAATACAAAGAAACAGTTATTTTTCTCATCCCGTGATAATTAATAAAAGTAATAATTTATTACTTGCAATATTGACAGACCCACAAAAACATAATCGAGAATTAGCTGCTTGTCGTATTTCGACGCAATATAAACACAAAAAAAAACAATATTGTTCAAACTTCCACATATAAATTTGAATGCATCATCTTACATCGATTTTATTAATTGGCAACAAAATATCAAAAAACCACTAATTTTAAAAACAATACTCGATGGAAATATTAAATTTCTCGTCGAACAAAAAGGAGAAGGTGATGAAGAAAATGATTAAGAATATTTACTACGTTTGCCATGTCATACACAAGCATTTTAAAAAGCTGTCAAGACTGTAACAGAAGATTCAACCATTTTGTGTAGTAAATCCAATAAAGAAGGTTTTATTAAGACACAAATAGAGTCACGAAAAGTAATGCCAAAATTTGTCAGTAAAAAAGATTTTCAAATCATTTAAACTCATAACTATTATTATATTATTATTTTTCTTTGATTATATTTTTTATTGATAATGACATATAATAAATACGATTGTATTTTATCACATTAATAATGTTCTACATTTTTTAAAAAATGATTCTATATTTTCAATGAAAAATATTTAAACTTTTTATACAGTGAATTTTCAAGACCGATCCGGAAGCAAAAAGTGATTTTATATTGATACCAAATTTATATAAGTAGTTTAAAGGTGTCGATTGGCACATTTTTATTGTTATGCCGAATGGAAATGAATACATTTATTTGTTTGTTATATATAAGTGTAAAAGTACTGTGATGGCACAACCTCAGTAGCATGTCAACCCAATTGTCTTACCTATTTAGATTAGATTTAAAGATTGACTACTTGCGATTAGCACACACTTATATACCTAAATATTAATATTATATATGTGTATTATGTTTGCATACGTATATATCCAGAGTTGTTAGCCAATGTTTTGTACCTGTTAAATTATATATATTAGCGTTTGGAATTACTTTAAACTCTTTATTTCTGTTTTCGCGAAACGCGATTAGTCCATTAGGATAACGTTCTGTCGTGGAGTAATAATAATCGTAATAACAACTTAAATGTATTATAGTTAGGTATATATAATTTATACGTACAGTATATATATATATATATACCTATTATAATATTTGTTATGTGATAATACGGCACAAAACATTAATTATATACGCGTATATATATTTTGTTCGTGTACGCCCACTACATACATTTATTTCGTGATATTTTAATGTGTTATGTATACGCGTTTCCGTGTACAAGGTTTTACCGAAATATGTAAGTACCTGAGCGCAATAGTATGAAAAAAAAAGAGAACCACGAGAAGAAGGCCAAACAATTTTGCTTGTTTTGATCTTGTGATTGTAACATCCAAAAATTAACAAATTTATAATATATATTATATAATTATATATATTAATAACGCAAAATAGATTGTTTTAATGCAGTGTTTCCCAAATTCTTTTACCCGCGGAACCTTTGCAGGAGCTTAAACGTTTTGTGGAACCCCAATATTTTTTCTATAATATCAATACAGACATATCTATTTTACACTTAAATGAGTGGGTTATCTGACACTTCCGACATAAGAGTGTCATTAATACAAAAAAAACAAGACGGTTTTAACATTTTATTTTGTTTGTTATCTACTATTATTATATTATTACTGCTATTATTACTACTATTATATTATAAATGTACTTACATATCAAAGCTTGAAATGCAATATTTGCCTCTCATTACTTCGAAAATAGATTCAATGAGAAGATTGGAATCATTCCATAGTGTTTTTTCATAACTGTTTTTAAATCTGAAGTTATTCCTGAAAGTTGGATTTGTAAGTCCGGAGCCGCATTTACTTGATTTCGAAACTTAGTCTTTGTATACGCCGAAAAGCTACAAACTACGAACCTCATATCGGGAAATATTTTAATTCCAGTTCTATGTTGAGTTCTATGTTCAAATCATAGTTCAAATCAAAATATTGCTAATTAATTTATATTTTCCCAAACTTCTCACGGAACTCTTTGCGCAAACTCACGGAACCCTTAGGTTTCGCGGAACACCAGTTGGGAAACACTGTTTTAATGAATACCTGTTTCGTAATATAAATGTTACAGTTGAAGTTCGAGATCGATCAAAATTAGTTTAAACCAAGACCTTCACTGTTAAAACTATTTTTAACTTATTTTTGTATATAAGAACTGGCTGTGTCTGAAATGTTATGATGAAAAATAGAATCATCTAGTTAAAATCCGTAATATTTATATTGATAAGTTAAACTAGTTTTAACTAGGGAAAATTAGAATTATAAGTACATATTAGAATAATAATTACAGGCATTTATAATATTATTTATTTTTAACAGGATAAATTGTCGAAGCATTTAGAATTGTATAATATTTTTTTTTTCCTATATAAACAGCGATTAGTTTCACAGGATTTTTTTCATATGCATCTTCCAAAGCCTTGCCCTAACCCCACCAATGCTTTTGTTGCGGCTGCGCAGAGGAAGAAAATATGATTGTTTCGAACTTCATTCTCTGATGGATTTTACTTCGTATGTTATAAATGTAAACCATTGTTAGGTATAATATGTAAAAGTTATCGTATATAAGTGATTTGATAGTCTGCCGGTAGTATTTATCGAGTAATATTATCGATCGTCTGTGGTTGCGTGCATTTTAGGTAGAACGTGTACGAATACATGTATACTGACGAATCTAAACCTGTAGATAATTCTAGTTTCAACTAGTCAAAACCAGAATTGACTAAAGGGATTTGTGGAAACAAGTTTTGACTAGTTAAGACTAGCTTTTGTGGATTTTGGGTTTAACTGTAATATATACAATATGTATAAATAATAGATATATTCTAACATGACCTGTAGATTTATAAAAAAATGCTAGTCATTAGCTATTAATCTCTTGCATTATGTGAATTACGTTCTTAACATAATTCATGTTTAAATATACGTATAGTTAAAATGTAATAATAAACCAATTCATTAATATTTCCTTACATATATTTTAATAGTGTCAACAAACAATGAAAAAAATCACTCTTTCAGAAAAAATGAATAGGTTATAATGTTTTTAACGAATACTTATTAAACAATAGATGATAAATGCAAATAATTTAAAACGATCAATAGAAAATTATTTTTAAAAATATTTAAAAGCTCTAATAATAATAAGAAGAAGAAAAAAAAATTGCCGTTGCCACTCATATTTAAATAAATGGAGCATATAGTCCAACTGTAGTATTCTTTATTTTAAACTGTTTTAGGGTCTAAGAGAGAAACTTAAATTACATATATTAAATACTAATTTCGAATCTCGAGCAATCTCGAACCGACCACAATATTCCCTATTTTGTCGAGACTATAATAAAGCAAATTAGAAATGGTTCTATTACTGAATGAATACACTTAATATAACTTTGGAGTGTAAAATACAATTTTGTTTCGAATTGTTCGAATTTTCATATGCACAGTGTCACAGTAAAATAAACTAAAAACGAGTTTAAAGCAAGAATAATCGAAGCTTAAGATGAATAGCAAAATGTTTTCTTAGTAAAAACGAAAAAAACAGAATTCCACTGTGATAAAAAACTTCAATGTCGTAATTTATACCACAAAATTATGAAACGATTATTGCAATAATAATAATTGCACGTCCGGAGTTCGAATCACGTAAAATTAACAATAATAATAACAGTCATCATTAAATTATATCAATACAGTCACACCGAATGGTTATGGCGTGACACCCGAGTCGAGAGTAAGAACGCCGTCGATTTAAAGTGCCGTCGCTGCTAATGGAAAAATGTTCCGAGTTTCCGTGAAAACGAATAAAAATCTCGCGAGGGGGTAAAAACACTCGCTGAGTAACAGTACGGTAGATTTGGAAATATCACACAACATGGCGCGATTCCCATAGCCACATCTTATTACATTCGAGTCCGTTTCATTACAATAATATAATCCCACAGCGCTTTATCTTATATCGCCGTCGAGAGTGGGTACTTACAGTCGGTCCCGAGTGGATAAGACAATCCGTTTGGGATAACGGAAAAAGAAATATTGTTTTCCTTAGCGCATTTGCGCGTGTTTGTCTATGAGCATATTCATATACACACGCGCACAAACGTTTAAATGGCAGATGTCAGCTGTTGATGTAAACTTCGAAAACGGAAATGATAAAAAAGAAAAAAAATCAAATAAGTCTCTTCTGCAGATATATGGTATTATGGTATATATGATATATGTTCACTGTTTATACGTACACACGTTAACAGTACATCATGTGTCCATGTTCGTGTTGGACAAAACGATAATATTGGATGGGAACCGAAGGCGAGGTGGTAAAATAGGAGAAAATGTCGCGTGAAAGACGGTATATATCGGAAACAGGAGTCGAATCGATTGAAATTCAATGAATCACTGTGACCGTAGATTTTGCCGAAACAGGATTTCTTCTTCCTTGTTGCGAATTACCCGAATAGCTGAGTTCTGCATTTTAACGTCGACGTACCACAATAATGATGTTTATTAAATACCTCTAACTATGCCATTATGTTCACGTACACGTCGTGTCTCGGTGAATCATTTCTACCAGATTCATATAAGAAATATATAAGAAAACGTCCTCGGTTTTTACGATTTCATTACGATTTCATACAATCGGCAGAAAACGTCCCGAAGAAGAACCTATCAATTTCCAAAAAGCACATATCAGGGCAATATATTGTAATACCGTAACCTTGGGTCAAAATAATTGTGATCCGTATAGAACAGGGGTCGAGAACCTGCGGATCCGGAGCCGCATGCAGCTCTTTGGATATATATATAAATCTATCGAGATCTTTAAAATATAAATTGTATTATATCTGCATTATTATAGTGATATTAATTCTGAATTTCTCAATAAACTTTTTTGGGTACCCTTCTTGGTTAGAAAAACTAAATTAATATAAAAAAATTTAAATACTTCATTACATTTTTATTTCATTAAAAATCTATACACAAAAAATGATAAAAACAAAAAGAGCTTACTTGCAAAAAAATTAGTGAGAAGGGTTAACTTATTTCTTTTGGCACAGTTGATCAATATTTGGTTATAATTTAGTTAAATACAACCTTAAATCATCGTCAACATTTAACTTGTTTCTATATTTACTTTTAAACTTGAACAACCTTTTCCGCGTAAATAATTTAAATTTAAAGGTTTGTTAGCCAGACTCGTACCCTTTAAAAAATCTCAAATACCCCCAAGGGGTACGCGTACTACAGTTTGAGAACCATTGGGGGGAATACAAAATTATATTAGTTGATAGTGAGCACGGTTCTCGTTAGATCAATTCAATCAGTGCGACGTTGTTCGGTATTTTTTTCTTGTGCTTTTTTTCTAATAGAGGTATTTCTATAAACTTCAAGATGTCTACAAATAAAAAACGTAAAATTGAAGAAGAAAATAGAGGATTTAGAAGTGAGTGGACTGATACTTATGCATTACGGGGCAACTAAAATGTCTTATTTGTGACGAAAACTTCAAAAACAATAAAAAATTGAATATTTAAAATCAATTTTTATCTAAACACGATTCTTTTGGTAAGACGTACCCAGCGGAAAATAAAAGAAAAACAGCATTGGCCGAGTCGATTCGCAAATCTCAACAATCGATATCTAAATTTTATAACTGGTTTCAGTCAATGTCTAATTTGACTGCAGCTAGTTTTGTTGTATCTCACGAAATCATGAAATCTGGAAAACCGTTAACTGTTGGAGAATATATTAAAAAATGTTTTATTGGTATGTCAGAACGTTTTCTGAATTCAAAAATAAAACAAAAATAATCAATAAAATAAAGGATATTCTGTTGTTGGCAAAATCTGTTCGTGATAGAGCTGTTAGAATGGCTGAAAATGTTACAGAACAACAGTTTTCCAATCTGAAGTCATCACCTATATTTTCCTTAGCTTGTGACGAATCTTGTGACGTTAAAAACATCGCGCAACTCACTTTAAAGGGACGGTATGTTTCGTCTACGGATGTTCATGAAGAATTACTAGGTTTACTTTTTATTGCCTACCAATTTCTCAATGAAATAATAATACTATCTTTATTCTTATCATACTTACTAATAAAGTAATAAATTATACGCCACAATTAAAAACAAAAAAAAAAAAAGGTTGCTTAAACCTGTGCGGCTCCCTGGATATTATAGTTTTGTAATTTTTTGAAAAAATGGCTCTTTCATACGAAAAGGTTCCCGGCCCCTGGTATAGAATATAGTTATGAACACCTAAGCCACGGAAAACGGCGTTATAAACGAATGACCGAATGTTGTAATATCGTTGACATACGCATTTTGTTTTTGCTGTAAAATTATTATTATTTGTTTTTCTAATTTTCTTTCTATTGTTATTTCAATAAAAAAAAATAAATATCGTCAATCTCCTATTGTGAATTGTGGAGAATTTGCCTTTTACCAACTTATCACGTGTCACGATTCGAATGGACGGCATGTTATTTCGTACGAAAACAATTTTCCGAGAACAACACGAATTACGCGCCGAGGATAATAATGTGTGTGCGTCACGTGTTATGGTCGTCGTTAATTCTGATAAAATGTATACCCAATTAGTTTCGTGCTGTAACGCCTCGTACTGAGGTGGTTTCCATCATAACAGCATAAGTGATTAATATGACCGCTAGAGGGGTGGTTGCGTTTTGGTAGCCCCTTCGCGTACGATACCTGGACTACACCCGGTTTTATAAATAAACGTGTGGATGAACAAATCGCAGTACACGTAAAAGAGTTCTGGCGGAAAAACGTGACGATTTAGCTTATTTCGTGATACGAGCTTGGGCGATACACAGCATTTCGATATGGGTAGTTTCAGAATTTAAATGTGTGGTGTGGACGAACAAAACCACGTATGTTGTACCTGTTGAACAATGTCGAATCGTTGGCGAAAACTATGCATATTCTATGTGGTAAAGCGTCGACAAAATGAATAACAAAAAAAATAATTATTAAAGATGCAATAGTTTGTACCACGTATTCGATCCGTCGAAAAGTGTGTAATTACGACAATATTGTAAAAAAACGTCATAGTTAACTAAAGAGACTATTTCATCAAGATTTTAAAAATAAACAATGACTAATTAATCTAAATAATTGTACTATGTAATATACCAACAGCGTCTTGATCTGAGATCTGGGTTTAGTTAATATTACTGCTATGTATGAAGAATACAATATCAAATATATCTAATATATCTAATCACGTGAAATCGGAAGATCACACTTAATACGGTAATTTAAAAAATATAAAACCCTATCATGGAGTGTTGACTCAAGGAATAATCACTGTTTCTTTTCTCAGGTTCGCTTTTACGTATGAGTACAATAGTTGTTCAATTAAACTTTATACACCATGATGACAAAACCAATATAAATTCCTAAATGGTACAATGATAATGGTACAAAAATTTAGTAAATATAAAGTCACAAATTACAGAGTGATTTAGCCACAGGATGACAATAGTAGATCTGAGGTAATTACAATATATTTATCATAGTTTAAAAAAAATCAATTAACAATAATCATGATTCTTTGGCATCAAAAGAAATAAACATTCAGATTTCCTAATATGGGAATACTATTAAAATTAAAAATGTTTGTTATTATTTGAAAATTTTCGCATAGTGATAATGATTTAGTTGGTCAATTAGCCATAAACAGAAGATATTGTTATAATTATAAGTGTTTTTAATTATGTATTCCGTGTAAAATGGAAAATGAAAAATGATTTTCCCATGATATGCGTTTTTTCTTATTTATCAAATCGAATTTTAAATTATTCTTAGTAGTACTTTAAAAATAAATAAAAAACTATCAAAAACCTGTAAAAACCTGTGTAAAAACCTATCAATCAATTGTATATTAAAGACGGATGGTACGTAAGAGAAATCATTTTTCAGAATGCTTCTACAAAATTACCTTGAACTAGAAATAAAACATATCTTACACATTTTTATAACAAAACAAGTTCAGTAATTAGTTTAAATTTATAAAATAATTAACTTTTTATGAGTTGCTTACTAAATATAAATTACAATATTTCTTGGTATTTTATGGACTTGGAGTAAGTTTGGAGAAGCTTTTCGTAGCCAATCACTTACAGGTATTTCTCTGGCAAAAGTTAGATGAAAGTTTTCAATTATTTTAAAACTACTACATTTTAATTCACTGTGAATATATGTGTTCTTATAACCCGCTGCACTTACACAAAATATACATTTTAATAAAGCTATTACTGTATAATAGTAATAAATATACATCATTATAATTATATGAGTTTCTCCGAGTTTGTGAGACTGTTGAAATCATACAATACCGCCTTGCCAAGGGGGACGAAATATAATTAAAATTTTCTCCACATTATTGTCATCCAATTGAGGCATCTGCCTTTAGCTACTGTTGCCGTAGATTTCCTACGAATTAAAAGCGACACCATGTAAATCCGTTTGTCAAAATAATATCATCGACCACAGGCATAAGCCAAGTAATTTATTTATTCCGTTTATATACCTATATAATAGTATTTAATAAATGTGTATAAGAGTTACAAAAGAATTCCAAAATATGAGAGCAGATAACAATTTAAAACACCAAATAAAATGGGGAATTTTAAGTAAAAATATCAGTTATGATGAAATTTTAGTATTAATAATTCCATATCATATATACGAGTATTCGTTTAACAATTTACTTACCATATTTTAGAAGATAATTAAATTCTAAAAGAGAAATTACTCCAATTATTCCACGTACGTATGTACACACATACTAAGGTATTAAGTTAAAAACAAAAATGGCGATTAAATAGAATTTGTCAAATTTAAAAAAGAACGAAGTAATTGTAGGTATTTTAATAGATTGATCTATTGCAAACCACATGTGGTTGACTGTTGGATAGAAAAAATATCACCTGCAGAGAAATGTTGGAACTAGTCATCAATTAGCGTTTGATTATCCACAAACGGCCCACTGACGAAAAAAAATAATTACACGTACCTAGCGAAATATATTTTGATTTCACCAGTTCTGCTACAAATTTGGTTTATGGCGCATTTCAAATTTCATAAACGTCTACCCAAACTTCATGGTTCAATCTTTTATAACCACTTAACCACAATCAGCAACGTGGATTTTGTGAAAAAGTTATAATGTTATACTGCACCGAAAATGTCTACAATATAACTGCCATTGCCACTTAAGTCTAAACTTATACGATAGCTATAATATGCATATCCGAACAAACAAATCGTCTCCAAAGTAAAATATAATTCGAATACATGTTCGGTGATCAAATGATTTTTACTCGACTCATTATAGCGAGCCGTTGGACTAAACTAAAAAATATACCAATACAAAGTAAAAATAAAGCGTAAAAACAAAATTTTTAGCTATCGAAAAAAGTTAATCTTATTGATTTATGAATACAAAAATGAAGAATACCAATACAACTTCCTGTCATATAGTGAATTACCTTAACAATACTGACATGGGAACCAAGACATATTGTAACAGACGAGAATAGAGTACTCTACTAACTGAAAGATATTATATTAAGGAAAATGAAACTTACTACCGATACATAGATTAACTCAATCGATCTACTCAAACAATAAGATGAAATATTATTGAACAGAATCGGTGCTGATCTATACATTACGTTTGGCACGTATATAAACATTAAGACATTATTTATTACAATGTAGAAAATGTATCAAAGGAAGGATGGAAGCTTACCTGATAAATCATCTCACCGAATGCTTAAACAATTTAGAATAAGCAAAAATATATTAGGCCACCAACTTAAAAAAAAATATTTGCAACCTATGTATTCACTCTTAGTATTGTATTCTACAATTTCTATAATGTTAACGCTTGAATTTTGACCAATGACTATTTTAATAGAAGACTAATTTGTACAGTAAAAAAAAATTAATCTTCTAGAACAGCGGTTCCCAAACTGGGCACCGTAGTGCCCTAGCGGCAACACGACCACTTTCTAAGGGCATCGTGGTCTACGGTTCATAACAAATAGTTTAAAATATATAACATTTTTTTTCCTTATTGTTTTCTTAAAAACTTTATAGCAAATAATGAAATATTTTCTATTGTATAATCGGATATTCTCATTTTAACATTATAATATTTTTGTATAATAATTATAATCATAATAACAATAATTTTTACTTATCTATTTTTTAAGTTTAAAAATGCATTAATTTATAACTAAGTTAATTTTTATTAAAATCAATAAAAGCGGTTATCAATATTTTTTTTCTATATTTAATGTTATTTACAGCCAGGGAACCATGACTAAATTTGGTCCAAAAAAAGGCACCATGGAAAAAAAAGTTTGGGAACCGCTGATCTAGACTGTTAGTGAACCGGATATTTTTCAGCATATTATTATAATATTTAAATACATTGGTATATTTTGTAAGAGTGAACTAAGTTTATTCTTTATATTATTCAGTATCCGATGTTTAAACTTTTAAAGAAAAAATACCATCTCGTTTATTATTCGTCCTACGTACAAAACCGTCACCGGAATCGCTTTCATCTTGCAGACAAATTGTAATAGCGGACATAGTCCGTGAATATAATCGACCGTGTTTCGGTTTCAAAACAAAACAATACGGAAAAATGTGAATTATTTATGATAAATACACTATCTTTTAGAAAGGAAAAACTTGAATATTCTTAGTTTACCTACACGTCTGTTGGGCCGAAAAGTAAGAAATAATTGAGAAATGTTTGAACTCACCACAATACCCCTCTCACCATACCAACACAATTTTTTTACCTCCATCTTTTACGTAAATATACTTTAGGTAATATATCATCACAGAAATTAAGACTTTTACTGACCGAATTATCACTTTAATTTCAATTTTAAAATTATTTTCTCAATAACCAATATGAGAAAATATGAGAAAAATAATAGTCATCAAGTTGGTGATGGTGTAGTTTATGAATTTCAATCAAACAAATAAAATGTGTTTAATCCTCTGAACTTCATATTAAAGTTTGAAAATTAAAAATTCGAGTTAAAAATATAAGAAAATAATTGAATTTCTAAACGTGTATTATCAAATTAAAATACTTTCAGTTAAAAATCTCTAAATATAATAAAAAACATGAATAAATTCACTAATCTTTTTATAACTGCGAATAAACTCGTGTTTGTTATAAGTTATAGAACCATAAAATAATATTGTAATAAAATGGAATATATTGTAAAAATTAACAAATTGATTTATTACACTTTACTTATGCATTTAAAGTGAGTTTTTATACAGATTATATCGATATTCTTTAGCCAATCAATTGTAAAATTAATATAATATAATCAATAAAACAGAAAACCAATAAAGTATATTTATATTTATATTATTTTTAAATTATTTTAACAGAGTATAAGATTTTTTAGATATTTTCTAGTTGGTGCTTTGAATGATTAATTGTTTTATTAAGTACAATATATTTTAGATAGCTTTGAAAGTAGAAAAAATAGTCCATTATAAATTATAGTAAGAGGATTCTGAACTTATATTGTTTAGTAAATTCTATCCTATTATACATATATTTGATCAATGTTATCGATATTATAGCATATTTAATATAAATATATTAAAGAACAGAGATCAATTCAATTTTTTTTCACTTACCTTAATGTAATTACATGTAATTTAGTATAGTTATATTTTATTATTATTGGGTATGCAAAAATAAGTATATAGCAAATTATCTATAATGGTCCTTCATCTGACTATTGTCGATATAAAATAATAATTTGATTAAAAAATATACAATTATTCTACTTAATAATAATACATAATTTTATTATAATAACTATATATTAAAAAAAAAATGTTCTCCTTATCTTACATTTGAGTAATTCGTTTAAATATTAAAGAAAACATATGTCACAAATTAATGGATCCCTAAGGTTTTTTTTTTTTTTAAAAAATTATGAATTTACAATTTATGAATAATCTATAATTAATTTTTCTATTATAAAAAAATATATACAAAACTATACATTTATCTCACTTAAATTTTAATTTTAATCAATAATAATTTCAAAGGAATAGGTTAACTATGTATGCACAGACCAACAAAATAGCAAAAGCAAAAATCAAGTACTTAACACTATTATTTGACTACTATTATTTTTGAAAAAATCAAAATAACTTACCCAGTTTAATAACTAAAAAATTTGAAGTATAAATACGTTTATATGTTGATTTATTTATTTTGAATAAATTAACTCTAGTTAAATTTAATTTAGTTTAATTGTTAAACCCATAAAACAATTAATCTTACGTCATCATATTCCGGACATGTTAGCATTGCGAATTGTCGACTAAAATAAACATTAAAATCAATGCTCTTAAATTTTAGTCAAAATTGTATTTAAATTGATATGACTACTAAATATCAATGTAATACAATGCCATTCAATACGTATTCTAACAACATTTCGGAAAAAAATAAGATACAAATAGTAGTATTGTATTCAAAAATATTTTAACTGGTATAGAAACAAATAGCGCGTTGACAATACATTTAGATGTAATGTTCACGTCATTGAAATATAATACACAAAATTTCATCACTATATATAAAAGTTAAAGGTCAAAATATTTTGGAAACATCGATGTGGGAACGTAGGGAATAGTTGACTGATACGGGCTGTTATAAACGGATAATTTGACGATTTACTTAGTCACCGTAAAATAAATTTGAGCACTTTTTTAGTGAGACTGGTAAGCGTTTGATTATTTATCTAATCGTAATAACTATTCTGTATAGTTTTATTGTACAGTAAAATGTGTTTTATACCAATTGGATTTAGACATTCTAATTATTCATCCATACTAATTGGTTGAGTAGGTAGAGGAAAAGAAAATATCAATATTTCAGTTTATTACACGAAGATAGACATTTTTTATAATAACTATAGTATAATGCATTATTATTATTATTTTTAAAATGTGTGCAATGTATTTCAATGATCGCAATAGTTGTGATTTTATTTTTTCATTTTCAGTCGCGATTTTATAAACTTTTTATTTACCTGATAAAGAATTTTCAATTCGAAACCGGTCGTATTTTACAATTATAATAATATTCCAAACCAAGATTTTATTTATTTATTTCTATATATATATATACTATTTGTTTATTTAATTATGCATAAATATTTTTTTCGCTACTTCTTAGTATTTAAATATAACTAGACTTGTTATAATATTAGGCTCATGGAACTACGTCAGTTTACGTTAAAATTTCATAAACGGTATACCTACCGACATAATTCGTTTTGTTGATAAAGTAACAGTGCAATATTGATTACTGACGATAATATAACTTTTGTATCCAATTTAAGATTGCATAAAAACATTTAAAAATATAAGTGATAATTCTATTATACATCAGCGGTTCTCAACCCTTTTGAGGCAGTGACTTTTTATAATTTCACTAAGATTTTAAGCGACCCTTATATTATGATAACCATAAAAATTAGTGATTAATGAATACAATTAATATAACGTTGTTCGTGATGATATTTATAAAAACACCTTACTAGTAGGTACTAGTAGTAGCAATTTTCTTTAGAAAATGTCGAATTTCTTAATCAGTGGCGTAAATCCGGGGGGGGGGGTCAAACCTCCAGGGCCAAAAAAAAAAGAAGAAAATTGTTTAATTATTAATGACGTGTAATATATTTGTAGTTTCATTATTACGTTTTGAACTTAAAATATACAACTATACAAATACTATGATAATTATATAATTATTATATTGATTGGTGTTTGAAAAGTTTTGTTGACTATGCATGTTTTTATATTCCAATAGCTATTAATTTACTGTAATGTAAAATTAAACTGTAAATTGGTAAAAAAAGTAGTATAAAGTAATATCTATTTATAGCAGTTATTTATCTTATTTATCTGTGCAACGAAAAAAAAAGATAATAATTACTTTTGTGAACCCCTCCCCCCCAATGCAAGATTGCCACTATTCTTAATTATATTTAATTTATATATTTAATATTTCGCTTGCATGAAGAGCTAATATATTTATGTAGATTACAATATTCAAGAAAATAATTATGTTGACTCAAAATATTAAACAAAATGTTTTTACAATAAGTAACTGGAGAATTCTGTATGCATTTTTTAATATATTATAAGTTATTTAAATAAGGTTTTATAAAAATTGATGTAAATTCCTGTACAAAGTCGTGTCATAAATGTGTTTGTTTTGTAATAAAATGTATATGGATAAATTAGATTTTCCAGACGCGTTTCAAAAATTTAAATAAATATATTATTATCATAAGTTATTTGTTTATCCTGGAAAATCAATTATATGACATAAACGGTTTTTTTTTATAAATAAATACAACGATTTACTAGTAAGTTCTACATTTTTTTGCTGTATTTTTGCGGAAAAATTTGATATAAAAAACAAAATAATACATTACTAACGTTTAAGGATAATTTTTAAAACGGAACAAATGTAATGAAAATTATTGTTTCGTATACAATGTTTTTCATGAACGTCATAAAACAATTTGTACATTAGTATATATGCACCAGGATGGTCAATAAAAAAAAAAGAAAAAGAAAAGTCAAACCCAATTAAGAGAGTTTATGATCTCGTAAAATCGGTTACAATAAAAATGGCTTCTTGAGTTTTAGTAAGGGAGGAATCTGCGGAAATCTCCGTAGCTATGTTAGGGATTATATCGCTTCTGTCAGAAAATTCAACTACTAACAATAAAATAGTAATTTACGACTACCGCCTTCGCATGGACACAAAACCATTACTCACTGTTTTCCATCGATTTATCGGATGGCCGTTATTATTTTTTTGCCATAAATACATTACATACGCACTATATATAAATATATACATGCCATATCAGTAACGAAATTCGTGACAGTATAAATACTCATTGTATAGTCAGAGAAAGTTACGACCGGTCATAAGCGGCGGTAGCAAACTTAATGTGCACTATTGTTTCACCTGACCATTAACCAACAGTAATGAGTTCTGCGCATGACACCTCTCGTATATAATTTGATAAATATATTAAGTACAGGGCATTCAGCATCCACGTCTAATATATTACACCCTTGATGAGTGGGAGGAGGTAGAAAATAGCCTTGGTGCTCGGTCCATTAACGCGCCGACCGACTGGCATTGTATTAAGCGGTGGAGAAGGGTCGGAAGACACTGGTGCAAAGAATGCAATATATGGTTATTATCGTTTTGATTACCTATCACGCGATACGGTACATGCGTGAACGTTTTTCTTTTCTCGTTTTTCGGGCGATACGTGAAACGCGCCGTGTTTTTATCATTGCGAACATCGAACGGCTCTGTAAAACAGCGGTGACAGGAGTGCATAGTTATTTGTACGCGCACAATATCGATTGTCGCGGTAGCGGACAAACGGTTATACCGTTGGGCAGGAAAAAGATTTTTGGGAGCTTCCGAGGAATTCGAATTTCACGGGGTCGGACGAGCGAGCCGGTGGAAAACGACGCCGTCAAAATACCGAGACTTGTTGATTTCACGTACGCGCAGGGGGTAGCGTTCGCGTTGCCGGAAAAACGAAAAAACCCCGTTTGAACGACCGGCTGTCGTGTATCGGTGCGCTTACCTTGGTTACATGACGGCACCGCGTCCGCACTGGTTCACCGACGACCGGACGAGGAACGATGCACCGGGTGAGCGGGTAGTGTGTGTGGCCGTTACGTGCGCGTGACGGTTTTTCGCGGTGGTAAACGCTTCAGCTGTGGTGCGCGCGCGATGGACGAATGCGGCGTGTGCTGACTCGGACGTCCGAAGCCGCTAGAACGAGCGCGTACGTCGCCGCCGCCGCCGCCTCAACCGACGCGTGCGCGCCGCTACTCGAACAGGTGAATCCGCCGCCCCCCCCGCACCGACTCGTCCGCCGATCACGGCACCCACCGACCGCGCGCCGTCGTCCAAACGGTTCCCGAGGAGATTTATCGCCGCGTCGATCGTTGTTCGTTATCAATTTTCCGATCGCTGATGCTCGTCGTCCGAGAAGAAACAAAAGCGAAACGAGAAACAATAACTTGTCACGGTATTCGTGACGCACACGCGTTTCTGCAGCTGTAATCACTACCTAGTAGCGTGTTAAGATTTGCCAATCTATATCTTCTTGGTGGATGTATCAGTGGCGTGTTTAGGTGTTCTCCGTCAACAAACACTTCTCGGTTCGCGTCGAATTTTTCACCGAATTCGAAAAAATACACACCTATCAAGTTTACAAAATTATAGCTAATATAAAATTTGTCACGTTATCAACTATGACTAACGACTTATGACTTATGACGCTTTTCAATCTGAATTGAAGGTGTGGATGGAAAAATGGAAATCGGTACCCGATAATGAACTTCCTAAATCTGCGATCGATACTTTAAGCGTCGTGTCGAAGGACCTTTATCCAAACATTTGGTGTCGACCCGGTGTATAACCCGGTGTCGACTTCGTCTGTAGAACATTCTTTTTCAATTTTAAGATGATTAAAAACCTATTTGAGGAATATCTGCAGTGAAGATCGTCTAACAGGCTAATGTTTATTGTCAGTCCGTCGAAGTGTCCAAATAATTATTGAATCAATACATTTTTCAAAACGCCACGTAAAGTTGACTTTATTTTACAAATTAAAATTGTATTCAACCGTTTTTTTTTAAATTATTTATACTTTCTATACATTATATTATATTTCAAGGGTGGCCAGCAAGAAGATATTCGTGAGCCACCCAATATATTAATAAATATGGAAGAGCCAAAATGGAAATAAGGTCATATTATTATATAATTATAATATATATATATATATATATATTTTTTTTTTAGAACAACATATTCTTACGATTTTTTATACTCAACCATGAAAATGATTAAATCGACACATCCATCAACATTAACAGATGATCATTTGACGGAATTGTTAAGGACTGATTTAACAACATATAATCGTGATTTTAAAAAGCTTACAAACAAAATAATTAAGCAACAAATAATAAAATAATTAATAATTAAAAATTATATCAAGAACGCTATATTTTTGCTAATTTTTTTCTATATATTGTAATTTAATATAATATAATACTTTTTCAAATACATAAATTCATATTAAAAATGTTGCGATAAGATGCGAACCAGAGTTTGGCCACCACTGTTATATTTTATAGTGTATATTATCAATCAAATTATAATATTATATATTTTTAGTACATGTATTAAAAATATTTTAAATCCCCTCCCCTTGAAAATGTATCCTCGATACATGCTTGATTCATACATATTAAATTACACTTTTACCTATTTTTTTTTAATTTATAAATTTACAAACAAATTATTCTTACAACGGTAAATTATTATTTTTTATATTTTTTGTACATCAATCAAATCAACAAATCACAACGTTATACTCGTACGTTGAAATTTTACTTTTATGTTTCAAAAAATTTCCATTCAAATATGTGTAGTAATACTTATAATGTATAATATTCTTTTGGTTTTCTGATATTTTTTATTTTATTTTCGTATAAAAGAAATTTAATCCTTGAATAAATATGCATATATATAATATAGTATATTATATAATAAAAAGTAAATAATATAATGTGAGTCGGTTTTTGGTGAAAACTTGTCCTAAAGCATACCAACTATTTATGAATATCGAAATCTTCTCGAGGAAGCTCGTACCTCGGAATTGAGTGTAACGAACTTATTACATAGTATATTGGAAGGTACGCAGAGTATGCGAAGTGCGCGTTCACCAATATTTCCAACAAGCGTGTCTAAATGTTTAATCAACCTTCCCTGTTTTTATTTTGTGTAGGTACCCTGTTATGGGTTATAATAATTTACCGACCACAAAACTTTCACCAAAATAACCCGGAGATTAATCATTAATTAAATATAGGACATGTATCCAACGAAAGTTCGATGTCGTGGTTACGACATTACTTGGCCATTGGTGTTCAAATCAAATTTGAGACTCACACTCGCTCACTTAACGTACTGCGCCGATCGTACCGAAATAAGTTATCCGTTTAACCCGAATGTTGGTAACATAATTTTATTACATTCGTTCGATATAGCTTGTAGTAGATAGGATATCCACAAATTTATTTATGGACATGTAAGATCAAAAACGATTTTATTGCGAGAAACTCTGCAAGTGTTCTACGTGTGCCGTGAAAATATAATCATACCACGTTATAATGACAATGATAATTATGTTCGTATCAACCACCGGCAACGAAATAAATAAGCACAGGTTATTCGAAGTTCTTTCATCTATAATATATATTTATGATTGTTCAGAATGTCACATTATAATGGTTACTATATTACGCGCTCGCAATATTGTACGAAGAACTTGATATTCATCGAACGTCGACAGTTTTCAAACAATATAATTAAACAATGACTTAATCATACATATATAGAATGAGAACATTACGATACATAACAACTATTATAATTGAGCTTAGTACAACGTTAGGCGATTATGTAATTTATCGAGATATGACTAATAAATTATATCAATAATAGAATCGGGAAGAAAAAAATTAATCTCTATATCGTTGTATAATAAAAATTGTTGATTTTCGTAAATAATATCTCGTATAAAACATTATGAACTTCAACTATCGTTTTAGGTAAGTTCGGAAAAATTGAGCTGTACATTTTTTTTTAATGTACAATACATTAGTAATTGTAATAGTATCTATTTTATGTTGTCGTAATGTAATATCTTTAAAGGCCTTTCACATAATAATATTTCAGTGACTGCTTTTTCTTTTCAAAGAGTAACTAATTTCTTGCCTATTAAGTACTTTTTCAGATAATGCTACATGATTATTGTGGTTCAACTTACTTTCGTCCATTATTACTTTGTTATTTTTATCTACTTTTAACAAAGCCTTACATATTTTCATCGTACAGTTCCACTGTTCTTTTTTGAAATCTAAATTTAAAACCTTTAATTATTTAAACATATTTGCTCTTTTCGCTAAATATGTTTGCACTTCACATTGATCCATTCTAAAAACTTCGTAAAAAAATATTTGTAAAAATAATATCGTACAACGAGAACGAGTGTTAGAAATCAACTAAATATTACTCGATATCGTATATTATTTACTATAGTTTGGCTCAGTTATGGTTTGCATTATATCTTATAATTACATAAAAGAGTAGCTGTATATCATCTTAATTGCACCTGACACTTATAACAGAGAGGTACAAGATTCAAAACGTATTTTATTTCACGTTTTATTTTTTTTTTCTTAAATTGAATTTTTCATGAAAAAAATATCAATAAAAATAAATTTATTTTTAAGTTGGATAGTTTTACTCAATAAATTAATAAAAGCTCGTTCTCGTAATATATCGTATTGTATTCCAAATAATGGTCTTCAAGATGTTTAACCTAATACATATATCTTATCAAATATTTCTTATTTTACCAGTGACACAGGACACAATTTCAGTGAACCGAAACTAATTAAATCATATTTACAATCGTCTACAAAACAAGGAAGATTAAATGATCGGTCAATAAAATTGCTTAATCTATAAATTTTGGACACATTATAAACAAACTAATTGTATTAAAAATCGAGAAAAATACTAGTTTAGTTTATTTTTCTATATACTTTAATAAATAATCATGTAGCTTAAGTTTAAACATACTATCAGTTTTAAGTTTTTTTTTATTGATAATCAGCATTTCCATAATACATGAATGTATGTGTTTAAACAGTGTGACTATGTGAATATTGAATTTAACAAATTATACTATGAAATTACCTACAATTATTCAATTTACTTTAAGTGAATTATTTATCAATAACTTTTAAGGACACTAGTATTACGTTATACTCCGGGTAACAAAATGTGTAGATATGGCATTGATAGTAGGTATAGTATTTCAAACGTATTTATCTAAAGGTAAAAAGTAAAAAAAAAAAAGTATAACAGTTATTAAATTATAATTTAGTACTCGAAGTAAACATCAAAAAGTTACTTAATACAATTTGAATAATTTACATTCTAAAAATACTGTTAAATTTACAAAAAAAAAAAAAACATGAAGCACAATATTTTAAATTATATTATGATGTTAATGTTTATTCATAACACGAAGTTTCGAAAACTATAAGAATCTTCACAAATAACACTAAAAATTAGCTTGAATTTTTATAATTTAATTAATTAGATACCATATTATCACATATTGGAATCTTGTTTTCATACATGTTTGTCGATCGTATCCCGTTAAATGCTATGTATCTCTGTCATTAAAATATTAATTTTAAAATAAATTTATATTGTGATTTTGTAAACTGTATAAGTATAATAATCAAATAACATTTCTATAAGTTTCTTCTTCATTATTAGTATATATTTTAATAAAATTGTATAACATTTGATAAGTTTAAATTTTGATTTTTAAAATAAAATACAAATTTCATGAATACTTTCAAAGTAATAATAATAATAATCTATTTTCCAAAACTAAGAGTTAATTCAAAATGTGGGAGTAAGAGTTTTATTTATTTTTTTGATTTAATATGAAAACCGTTTGTATTAACAAAATTATACTCACCTCGTACAAATTATAAGTCTTATTTTGTAACTTTAAGTTTAAATACTTCAAGTGTTTTTAATTTAAAAGATACTTAAAAAAAAAAAAGACATGATTTTTACTCTTCATTACATTAAATATTCCATTAATAGTTATATAATGAAATAACAAAATTGTTTTAATTACTGAAAACTTGACATTTTAAAACTAAAAACAACTACAAAATTATTGGAATTATCAGCATCGAATTAACAGAAGTATATTTTAAAAATTGATTTAAAAGCTAAAAATTAGCAATTATATTATATAGCCTAGTTATTATATTATTGGGTTTCAATTGAAATTTCGTTCAAATATCTAAATTTTTATAAACTATGAACTAAATCATTCTTAACTTACATTTAAATATTCGTGTTTACGTGTTATAATAGTCTAATTGTAACGATACATTGATTTATATCACAAAATAAGATATATAAATTATTGTACAGTAATTATCCTTTTCTCTTAGTAAATATATATTATTTAATAAAAAGAACAATTTAAAACCGTAAATGTATTTAATTTTTTATTTTAAGAAACTTATATTAAAAATATAACTTTAAATTGATTATTTATATAAAGATAAAAAATTATTTTTGAGAAATAAATTAATGACTTGTCAGAATTTTAAATTACAAAAGCCAGTACCCATGTATTTTTGCAGGAGTAAAATTTGTATATTTGAGGAATAAGTTGTTTTTTAAATATGATCAGTAGTCGAATCCAAAATGATCAACTGCATTTTCGGCCCCTCAATTTGTATTCTCACCAATCCAATTCAATTTTGTTTATATTTTTCCGTAGCAATATTTTTATGACTTTTTTTTTCTTACTAATTCCAAATCACAAACTGATTAATCAGCATAACTACATTCTTATTTTAATGTTTTTAATTAAATTGTTCATTTCCATGGCATATAAATTTAAATTTTTTGCTTTATGTAGTATTAAAATTTTATAGAACTTAAATCAACTTATTTAAAGGCATATAAAATGTATCTAATTACTCGAGAACTATATTGACGGCAATAAAAATGTGTTATAGAATTGATTATAATGATTTTAACAAGAATTGAGAAGAGAAAGAGAAAAAATATAATTATTATTTGTTTATTTATTTATTTGTAATTGTTTATGTAAATCATACATAAATATACATGTTGAGCTCGGAAATAGAAAGGAAAAGTATTTATCTAAAATACCCCATCGGACTAATGACAACAATAGGAAAACTTTGTATGACAGTTCCTATGTTTCATCCTCGTCCGAGCATTATAAGTTCATTCAAATACATCCATTAAAATATGTCAACAAAGAGAACCCTAAATTTTTACTCTTACCAAGTAACTCCTAATTTCACTGAATTTAAGCTCCTAGAAATGAATAACGTTATCCCATTACGGAAAAGCAATTCGCTCGAATTTATGTTTAGATGGGCATGCTACAGGAAAAAGGTCCAGCTTTTGACATCGACAAAATGTAGATTTTAGTAATTAAATTTAAGAGGATTCTAAGAGATATAGTCATCAGAAACAATATGATTTATGATTTATTTAGTTGAAGCTGTTGAAGCTGAATCCTTAAACATACGAAAAGTGAGTTTCAATGAAAACGGATTATAAACAAATAGGGTAAATTTAATAAAAAAATTAAAAAAATAGTCGAATCCCAAACAATAGTGACGTTCTGAAGAGATATTTTAAATATTTTAGGTTTTTTCAAATTGAAGATAAGTGAATTTAAATTTAGGAGAAATCCATTATACGAAAATTCAAAATATTTGACCACACAACAGAGGAGTATTTGATAAAATAGGTAACAGAATGCATATTAAAACCTTCGTTAACTGTAATAACAATCTTTGGCCTAGGGTATAGCGAGCGGGATACATGAAATATTTTAGTGGGCCAAAAAATCTATTTTTCTGATGATAAGCATTATAAGTATGATAATAAAATATTGAAAAATCAAATGTTACTCTAAAGCTCCGAAATTACAGAAAATCTAATGCATAGTTATTTTGCCAGATTATTTAAACATTTATAATTGATTGGTTGTATATCAAACAAATAATTAAAAACGAGACCCTGTATATGAATAAAGTAATAAAACGAGAATCCTATTTTAAATGACATCCCTAACTACGTCCTATTAAAAACCACAATGATAGAAATTAAAATATAACGATCAAAATATTATATTTTTGTTAGTTTCGTTTCATATTATTATCAGAATACTGTACGATTCAATCAATAGTAAGCTTAGAAATATTATCATAATAATATTGTAAGATATTATGTCAAGTAGATAAGTTAGATGAATTCTCTATGACATTTTGAACAAATAAATTTATTTTGGGATTACATTAGACTACTTGATACGAACGAAACAGATAATTATTGACAAAATTTGCGTACATTGGAAACGCTCAAGAAATTAATGCTTGTTGTGTTCCATGCAGTCGGTTTGTGTTTATGGATTTAATATTATACGAATCGTTAGAACTATATATTATATTGACCATACGGTGTTCTATAAATGGCTGTTACAACATATTAAAAATGCATAGCGAAATATTAAAATTCATATAACAATAAAAATATATATATATATACATTGACGTGTACTCAATCCATATATTATTGTTTTAATGTACGCTTTATACGCACGATGTTTACTCTAAAAGTATTAAATATTGTGCACTACGCATTTATACGCATTTATCAATTAATTAACAAAAAAAAAAAAAAAAAAATATATAATAATAATAATAATAATAACAACAAGTAATAATGGCAAAAAATAATAATAAATTAAAGGATATTGATTGCAAAGCCGTTTTTCACGGCTCCGAGTTCACTTATATAAACGATTCGCGAAAATAACTGAAGAATATTATAGGAAGAAAAAATAATTACACGCCAGACGAAAAAGAAACACTACACGGTCAATACTTTAGCACAATAGCACTCGAGAAAGAATTAGACAGTATGAACGCAGCTTCATATAGTACTTTACATTCTTACTGTAAAACGCATTATGATACAGGATTAACATTTTCCTTAGAATAGAATCCGCATTGTATTGTCAATCTTTGTTATTGGTATCAACTTAATGAAGATGTTTAAACGTTAATATATTTAAATTGTAATTAAATACTAATATATCATACATAATTATTACACATGGTCCGTCATTGGCATCCATAAATTGACCAAACGAAATAACATTATCAAATGTGATACTTTAGCTTTATAATTGTTCAGAAAAAATAAGTCCTATGATAAATATTATATGAAGTAAAAAGAAACAGTAATGACCATGTGTAATATGTTCAAATCATTTTTCTAGCAAAAAATTACCTATCCATTTAGTCATTTATTGCATGTTTAAAATAAAGTTTGATAAGTATACACGATTGGTCATTCTTATAAAAATAAAATTAAAGAATACTAATGATTATATTTGCTAACAATTAATTATCAACGTAAGAAATCATAGTTTTTAATGATCGATATTATGACTTCAATAATGGAATAGTGACCACATGACTATATACTAGCTGAATTATCCGACTTTGCCCATGTGCAGTTTTTGCTCTCTCTAAATGAAATGATAAACAGCAGTAGTAGCTGTATTATAAATAATAAAAAAATAATTATAATAATATCTAAAAATGAATTTATAATCCAATATATATAAAATAATAAGTCTTTTTTATGTTCCGATTTTGTGATGACGCTATTTAAATTTTTTTGCAGATTCGTGTTAAATACTCTGAGTGTCACCACGTTGCCAGAATATTAATTGTTTTTGTCTAAGGAGAGGGAGAAGGGGATTGAATTTTTATATTCCGATTTTGTAACGATATTGTTTATATTTTTCCAATCCTTCCTCTCGCTCTCCTCTGACAAAAATAATAAAAAATAGGACAACGTGGCGACGCTCAGGAAAGTATTATTTGGAACAACTCTGTGAAAAAAAATTAGAACATAAAAAAGGCCTGTTCTTTTATATATATATATCGAGTTCATAATACGACTAATTTATTAAATTATAGCATATTTTCACCTACCCATTTATTTGATATGTTTGAACGAAATTTAGATTAAAGATCTTAGAAAGAATATCTTATTGGTGTTATATAGTATATAATAGATATTTATAAATTTAAGATAAATATACTTAATGATACTATTAATAATACCTTAAACTGAAATATTGAAAATATGTCCTTACGTTATTTCATATTAATAGTGATTAGCTAAATAATATTTGTTTTTAGTTTTATATTATTTTCAAATGTTAAATTTATAATACTAGATTTCAATTAAATTATACTGTATATAAATAATGAATTAGACAATTAATATTAAAGTATACAAATGGGTAGAAAAGATAAACCTTTTATTTTTTGTGAATACACAAAAATGTCCGAAAATAAACTAATAAATATATACTCATAGTATCAGAAAATAAAAAAAATTATATCATAAAGTTTTGTTATTCTAAAACAAAATGAAAATAATTCCATAACTGGTATTTAAAATATTCCTTCCAGTGTGAAGAAAAAGTATAGACACTATTTAACTTTCAAAACAAATTCAAACGAATAGTTTACATTTTACTATGGATTAATTTTTTTTTTTTTTAATAAATATAATTGACAATTTTTTTCTGCTATTCTGGTTTCAAATACAGTTTAATTGTGATATATTCATAGTTAATATCTGTTGTTAAAACTAAAAGTTGGTTATATGTACATGTTACATATTTATAACCAAGAACGTCTGGAGAGAAGGAAGTAGATGGTCATTATCTTCATTTAATTTTTCATGTAAGTTACAGAATGGGAATTTTTTTTTTAGATATAGCCAATAATGACTTATATCGGGTATTCAGTGAATATGTCCCCCTAATTTGAATTACATTTCTACGGGAGTCTTTGCTTCTAAAATATGTTAAATCTTGCTAATAATAATATAAAGTTAATATGTTATTGATATATTTATTATACTATTATTAAAATATAAATAAAAAAAAGCAAATATTCTAATATTGGGAAAAATGATTAGATAGTTATAATATAATTAGGTTGTTTTTTACTCATATTCAGAACTAAGCTTTTTAGTCTAAATGGATGACAACTACTACGTTCTCCGACCGCCTTTAGCTCCAAGTCAAAATTATAAAAAAAAAAATATTTACTATAAAATTGATACACGTTTTTATGTTTATTTTTATACTAAGTTTAATCAAAATAGATACACATTTTTATTTATATTGTGAGTATATATATATAACTATTATTGATAAGTTTTGTGTTGTTTACTTTTATTAATAGACCATGCACATAAATATTGGTTACATACATGGATTGCAATGACTAAAATACTTGATTAGTTTTTGCTAAAAAATAGTTTAGATAAATATTACACATGTTTTGAACTGTTTTTCTGTATCTCATGAAATATTTATCATATGACTTGGTAATTTATTCGTACAACAATACAGTTCAAATAAAACATTCCATGATGTTCTATCACTTGGTAACTTTAAATACAGAATAGATTTTTGAAAGACTACGATGATATTTTTTTATCCATTAGTTTAGCTTGCGTGACTGGCAAGCATTTATCGTGTGGCGAAAAAATATTATGATAATATAAAATCTTTACGACAAAATTACAGTGTAATAAACCTAATAAAACCGTGTTCAAAAGTTAATTAAAAATAAGCATAAATATATAGATTATTATTACAACGTCCCTTTTATTAAAATCTCATTCGGATTATTGCAGATCATATCGTGTACTTCAAATAATACCCAGATGAATAATTATTGTTACGAGAGATAAATAATACATAATTTTACAAACACAAACATAAAATATTCTAATATTTATTTGAAAACATAATAATTATTTCATAACACATGTACAGGCATATAAATAAATAAATAATAGATAATTGTATTTTAATATCAATGATCGAGTTATTAAAAATATAAAAAAAATATGTACTCGTATAAAAACAATGTTTTTAGTAATTATAATTAATTGTAAAGCGTATTTTTTTTATATTTTTATATTATTATAGCTTCTAAATAAAAATAATTTGGTCTGGAATAGATGTTGTATTTTGTATCTTGAATAGGTTTTTGTGAATCATATTTTAGTCGTCTTTTGCCTGTGTTTCGCACCAATGTGTGCTTTTGTTTTTATTAACATGTCAAAATTGCATTTGTCTGTTCGTAAATATGTTACAGAATTTGGAGAAAATATTTATGTGTCTGACGGGAAATTCTTTTTACGAGTATGTGAGATTAAAGTTAACAATGAAAAGCGCTTTACTATCACATAACATCTGAAATCCGATAAATACATTCTAATTATTAATCAAAAATAAATCAAAATCCCAACAAATATAACCCAGTATACTGTCAACATTTTTCAAAATTGAACATGAAATTTAATACAAAATACATATTAAAATTATTTTCAATTATTTCATTATCATATTTAATACATTTGGTTGTTCCATATTAATTATTTAATTAACTATACACATTTTTAAACTTAATAAATTTAATTAAAATGCATTTTTATTTGCGTATAATAAGCTTATATTTTATTGATAATCAGTACATAAATTTATGCATATTTCATACGTTTTTAATGCATATAATTCCGAGCCCTAGTAATTATATACCATCATGGGACTTTTTTTTTATTTTCTACATTGTATATTAAAAAATAGGGGTATCTCCGATTAATGGTTAGGTCTCTTTTTCATGTAAGAGTTCTACTAAATTAACCTATAAAAACATAAAATATAATAATGATAGTAAATTATAAAACGTTAATCATTAAAAAAACATACATACAGTGGATTTAATTTTATGTGAACACGTTGGGACTAAACCCATTAAACGGTGGATCAAATAAACCGAACTAAATGTAAAAATAGTAACACTTTTAATATCGAAAAGTTTTTATTTTGTACACAAAAGCTATAAAATTGGGAAAAAAATGTTAAACAGATTTAATAGATAAATTTATATATAAAATAAAATTAATAATATAATCTCGGAACTCATAATTTTTCAGCGATTTTATGTTTTAAGTGCCTGGAGAAAGAGACTTCACTTTTTCCAAAATCACAATTTTTTTCTTTGAGCTAAAGATTTTTCATGATGTAGTGGAAAACGTTCACAATCACATTGAAATTCTTGGCAAAACTGAAATAATTATTGTGGAGATAAGAAAAGAAAACTACAAGCTTATTGATTTATGTATTTGTATTTTGTGTAAATTATTTTTTATCTTATATTTATTTATTTATTTATTTTTTGTTGTTGTATTGTTCTCGATATTTGTATCGCATTCATATACATTCAATTAAACTCACAAAAAAATGGCATTAAGGTTGGAAAGTTAATGATTTTTATTACGTTTGACGTACACAGTTTCATGGTTACGTCAAAAGACAATTATATTATTGTTTATATTTATTCTAACGCTACGATAAAATAATTATCGTCTACATAAACTGAACCGAGTGCCGTATTATGTAGTTTTTTCAACTTTATTAGAATAAGTTTGATTTAAAAACAGACCAGGGCTTATTCTAAGAATTTTTACCCATTGCCCAAATACCCTAAAAAGTTTGTTTTATGAAATTTATTTGAATAATACCTCTTACCCCTCCTCAAATAAATTTTATATTGATGTTTTAGAATTTTGATCATCACGTGGTAAAATAATAAAAAAAAATATGGATCTTTTCCGTTATACGTATACCATTATTTAAATTTAAACTCCATATATTAATCAATCATCGAAGTAGCAAAGATTGTAAACTTACATAATTATTAATTATTAGGTTCTAAGTTGGGTTTATAAATTACACCAATTTCAAATACTCGGTAGAAATTCATTCATTCTATAAGGAAAATTATATTTTTGTAAGATGCCCATATGCATAAAGTCAGCTGTCCTTTTAATTTTTCCTACTACCCAATTTGGGTCGTACTACCCATTAGTATAAGACCTGGACCAGACCATATTATGCATATTATATAGATGCCCTTATTAACTGGTGCTCATATTAGATGAAATCCACTACGTATGTGTTATATTTTGAGTTGAAATTTATCATGTTATAATGTTCAAAATTAATAGAAATACAATATTTTATTATGCTGTTTGAGATAAAACTCTGAATCTATTTTTAATTATTTTCAATTTTATTAATAGATTAATGTAACTGTAATTTACATTAAAATTAAATATTATATTCATCCGTATAAACATGATCAAATATAATTTTTGTCAAATAATAACTATTGCTTTTAAAATCCTTATTTACATGTATTTACAAACATCTTGAATCATTTAATATATTTTTTCAATATAAGAACCAAAAAATAGCTTAAGGTTTTGGATAAATAAACCACTAGTACCATTGACAATATTGTCTCATCAAACATTAATAATGATTACATTGGTCACCATGACAATATTTTATTACTTAAACAATTTGTTTTATGAATTTATAATAATCTTGTCAATATGAATTACATAATATCAAAAACATGCATCACACATTGAGGAAATTGATAATATATTATTGAAACATCAATATGTCTATTATTAACATTATCATGCACGATAATGATTATTTAAAGATATTAATCAAGGGATTTCTAATATTTAACAGTATACTATCATTTTAACAACCATACTGTTATTTGATTGTTATTTTATTATCAATTATTAATTTTGGTCGAGCAGCCGTGTGCTCGTGCACTCATCACTCGTCTCGTGCATCTAAGTTTATAAACTTAAAACCGACTCCGTGTTCGTTAAAACTCCAACAGTATCTACTATATAAGTTATAATACATTAATATTTAATACGTTTACTTGATTTTACTGTGTTATTTATGTTACTTAGTTTTTTTTATTTCTTAAGTATTCGCGTCATGCTGATTCATAATTATTAATTAATATTCACTCGTTGAAGGTAAGTTACAATTCATTTGTTTATTTAAATAACATATTTTTATAATTAATTCCATAGACATAATATGTCTCTATGATTAGTACTTATATGAATTTAATTTATTGGTAATATTTACTAACTATTTTTTTAAAGATACCGTACATCTTTGTTAAAAAATAAATAAAGATGATTTGTTATTTATGTAAATTAAACACCAACAATTGGAAAGCTTTAGTTTAAAATTTCAAAATATTTAATTTATTAAAAACTAATAGTAATTATACATGTTGTGAAGGAACATGTGCCCAATCTTTTCAATAATTAGATTAATTTAAAAGACATATAATTTATAAGCATTTCTCTAATGCAACAGATTTATTGAATCATCGACCACTAGACGTAGACCTCGATATAGACCAAGCATATTCTAATTCTTCACCTTTACCTTTAACTGAGAGTATATATATACAACTGAATTTAATTTTGATTTTATAAGTGAATCCGTATGTAAATCTGCCATAGAATTTGTTGTAAATTTGCATAATAATAATAATTTTACTAGAGTAGATATTATCAATATTCAAAATGGTATAAAAGAAAAAATTATTAAGCCAATTGTATCTATGCTGAAAAATGTAATAGATGATGAGATTACAGAACCTATTAAGATTTCTAAATTTCATCGAGTAGCCTCGGTCATAAAAAATACTAATAATAGAAAAGGGTGTTCGCTTACTTCTACAGTTTCAATTTAAAAAATTATTTGAACATGGTGATAATTTAAAAAAAAAATATGCTCAGTTAAATTTCTATAAAAATAATACAAGCACTTCTATTAAAAGTTTTATACAAGAAAGTCTTTGGCAACAAAATGTTTCTCTATTTGGTAATAAAAAGACAATAATTCCATTTTTCTTATACGTTGATGAATTTGAAATCAATAATCTTTTAGGATCACATTTTACATTTCAGTCCATCTCAGCAGTATATTATAGTTTTACATTAGCAGAAAATAATTAAAAATTATCAAATATATTTTTTGCTGCCTTGATTAAACATATAAACATTAAATCATTTGGTAATGATAAATGTTTCCAAAGTCTAGTAAATGAAATAAATAATATTGAAAATGAAGGAATAGATATTATAACTAAAGATTGCAATTTTCATGTTAATTTTATCCTGGGCATAGTTCTTGGAGATAATTTGGGACTGAATAGCTTATTGGAATTTAATAAATTTTTCTCGGCCAACTTTTTTTATCGCTTTTGTAAAGCTACTAAAGATTCAACTAGAGTAATGCTTGAAGAAGACTTAAGTCTTTTGCGCAATCCAGAGAACTATTCAGATAATGTTGCAGCTATGGATTTTTCAGAGACAAGTTTTTATCAAATATTATTGTTAAATCAAGTTATTGGATTTTATGTGACACAAAATTGTTGTATTGATGTAATGCACGTTTTGTTTGAAGGTATTTGTCACTATGATTTATGTCACATAATTATATACTATATTGATACAGCAAAATTATTTTCACTAGAAACTCTAAACAATCGTAAAATAAATTTTAATTATGGACCCATAGAGATAAGTAACATTTCACCTCCAATAAAAATGATAAATTTACAAAAAATCATTTATAAATGTCAGCAAGGGAAGTTATGAGGTTTGTTCATTTTTTCCCTCTTATGATTAGAGATCTGATATGAGAAAATTATAAGGTTTAGGAATTTTTTCTTTTATTTCTTCAAATCATAAACATTCTTCTATCATATACGTTTAATAATAGTGCAATTTCTCACCTTAAAAAATTAATTTCCCAACATAATTTTATGTACATTATACTTTTTAATGATACTTTAAAACCAAAAAATTACTTCTTAGTGCACTATCCCACAATAATTAAAAATTCAGGCCCTCCTAGACATTATTGGTGTTTTCGATATGAAGGTAAACACAAGGAATTAAAAATGTATGCTCGGTCAACAACGTCCAGGAAAAATATAACAATGACATTGGCCAAAAAAATGCTATTAAAATTTGCTTATAGCTTAATGTGGTCTTTTGAACAAACAACTATTGTAAAGGATAACCACCTAACTCAGAGTAAATATACAGAACATACATATAATAAACTTAAAGTAACTTCTTTACAATATGCCTGTTATACTGAATTAAAGCTAAATGGAATTTTATATAAAAACGGCTATCATTTAACCAAAAATTGCAATAAAGTATGTTTATTTGAAGTATTGAAAATAGCGTTAATTAATACACCAGTTATTAAAGTTTATATTTTAGCTAAAGAAATTTAATTAAATTAATTCAACTCATGTTATGAATCTTTTAGTGTAAATTATAGTGAAGAAGTGGTTAATAGTAGTTTTATTTGTGATGTAAAAACAATTTAGCGGACCTCCAATAAATATAACTAAAGTTTCATCAGGTCAAAAAATGATTAGGTTAAAAGAGTTTTATTAATTATACATGTATAAATTTATTTTATTTTATGTGTTATTGATTAATCATGCTTGAATCAGTTTAAAAATGTAATATTTATATTTATTTTCATCTTTCAATGTTTAATAGATGTCAAAAATGTTAAACTGTTTTACGTGCTACATTCTTTGTTTATACCTATATCAAAGAAAGTTACACGAGACAGTGATGGACAAAAAAATCTTATCAAATATTCTATCAGAGATTCCCAATATAGCTTTATTGTGTTCAGGGAATCTGTTGGAAAATAGGCACAATATTTTGAGAAACTTCAAGGCAAAGGGAATCCTATACAACCATTTATTGTAATTTTTGGAACTATGTTCGTCCAAAGGGAAATTTTGCTGTATTTTTATTCGGTTATGTACAAAGTACATTCAATACTTAGAGCAATTGAAGTATGCTATAAAATATTCCATTTGCTTGATTTAGAATATCCATTGTAATCTTCTACTTTATGGTTATTTATACAAAAATATTTCTTTGGTGTACATTCAAAATATGACGAACCTTTTCCTAAATTAGTTTAAATTTTAGCTGAACTTAATCAATAAATGATTTATACATATGACTGATTAAAAACAAATAAATACAATTTTTACTGATATAAAATTTATTATTTTAATAATCATTTACTCTGAAATTTAATTTATCTATTATATTAATTTTATTGTATAACATGTTGATTAGAATATACTAGTGCTCATAATTACACAAATTACTATTTTATTATAACATTCAGTATTTCTAACTTTTACTTTATAGATAATTGAGTATTGACAACCTTTTAAATATTACTGTAAATAGATTGGATACAGTTTTAGATAGAAAATTAGTAGGTATGTTCTAAATTGTATTTTTAAATGTTGTGTGGTAAATATTAATCTGGAATAAAAATAACACTGAGCAGTTCTCTGGAGAGAAGGATTTTGTAATTTTTACTATTTTGGTAATAAAAATTAAAATAAAATTAAAATTTTTTTAATTTTAGGATTGATAAGATTCATTAACAACCCAATACTAAAATGATAAGAATATTGTCATCATTACGAGAATACATTTCGTGAATTGAAAATATGTGGTTTTGTATTGACAATTATCTTTTTAATTCAATAAGGATTTCCATGTAAATCTACCAATATTAATTGTTAATATTTGCTGATAAGACCTTATTGAATTGATAAATTCAAGCATCAATTTAACAATATAATTATCAATAGTACAATTATAATATTGATGGTATCATTATCTTATTAATAGTATTAAATGTGTTGTGTTAATAAATATTTTATTAGCTGTATAGTAACAAGATAATTGTCAATGCAACGTAATTTTTTGTTCATATGATCAGTGTTTTTTTTTCAGTGTATGTATTCATATCTCGCATATTTTTATTGTTGGGTTACTGTCTCAACATTTAAAATTTAGCTAAATTTTTCTTTTCTAGTGATATTTGATGTACTCATAATTTTTCGGCCTCTAAAAAAATTCTTCAATATGATATTTTAATTAAATCTCAGATAAAACATTTATCATAGAACATAATTTACAACGGAAAATTATTAAATTGCAATTTTCAATACTCTAAACATAAGCTCAACGTCCGGAAAACGTGTTCAAACAGAGTACACACGTTATATTAATATATGAGTAGATTACACTCTAAAACATATTTACTCGTTACTGTCTAAAGAAATAATCTGATACCTTGGACGAACAAAATAACAAGTTATCTGAGAAACGTTTTGAAACTATTGTTTCAAAACTATGAAAAACAATTTGATATTTAAGTAGTTTATTTTCCTACGAAACATGGGTTACTACAGAGAGCAAAATTATATATCTTCCCTCCTAAAACTTGTATTGATTAATAAGAATATATATATATATAGTAGATCGCACTGAATAAAATCTTGTTGATGATGGTATTAGTTCCATTTATTATAGCATGAATATTTATACACATGTTCACGCTAAACAAAACGGCTTTACCATAATATTTACTAAGAAATTTAAATCGGCTTTACCGAAAACGCATATTAGTGAGGACTTCATATTATAATTTTCAAACCATAACATTTCGGTTTTTACCACAAAATGATAATTACATTATTTTATTAAAATATTTCTCTGATTAAAATATTTCCAAGCAAAATTCTTTGAGTGTTAAATACATGAAATGACGATGAAGGAAAACCGTTGATTTAAATTGTTCCACATTTGCATACACCAATTATTACCTATAAGATAATTTACTACATTAAATTTGAAAACACAAAATAACTATATTTTAATTAAAATAGTATAAATCAAATGATGTTATAAAGTAGATTTCATTACTTTACCAACAACAAATATTTAGCACTTATAATTTTATACATAATATTTTATATTAAGCAGGCGAAAGTTTTGTATTCGTATTATATAAACGACAAAAATATTTTATTGATACATATTTAATTTTTGCATAATTACATTTTATTTTATTTTTTTTAATGAATAATGATTGACATAGTCTAATTAGATCAAACATGATATCCAATACGTAATACAAGGTAAATATAAAAATTAAGGACATAATTTGTAAATTTAATCGTTCTAAATTAGAATCAATGTGAAGAACATTGACTGTAATGAAAAGAAAAATGACTCCTTTAAGAGTTATATTTATTACAGAATTACTTTAAACAAGAAATTCGAGGAGAGCATAATTTTCTATTATATTCTTAAGTTCTAAAATAATTGTATAGTAATTTGTAATAATACAAATTAATTTTTTTTTTAGATTTTTTTGTTGTATTATTTCCTCGTGTGTATGGAATTTTTGATAATAGTCATACAGTTAATTAAATAATACCGGAATACTCAATATAACAAAAATTATTAAAGAATACGCAGTACGTGTTAATTTTGGCAAAGCATTAATAATTTGTGTTTTTTTTTTTTACATATTTTGATAAATTAATCTAACATTTATTAATAATTTAATCTCTTAGAACAATACATAATATATTTAAGTGTTCACTTGTATTTAATATGCAACATCGTAAACGTAAACAAATTAACGAAATTGCATATTTTTTTAAAAACTAAATTACATATCAGACATAAAAGCATGGAGCACTTGATCCGTAAAAACTTGGAAGGTTACCAATCCTAGTAGTGAAATCGAAAGAAAATGGCTCAACTGAAACAAACGATCGAGCAGCCATTTTTTTACTCTACCCACCTAAAAAAAATTAATGATTTTACTTCTGAGACAAATGCTTATAAGAACAATAAAACAATTGAATGACAAAATGATTAAATTATATATTTGTATTAGCGAATGTATGACAACGTAAATAAATACATATAAAGATTTCTTTATTGAATGTGTGCAAGGATTGTTAAACTAAAAAATGTTTCCAAATCTATGCGTTTATCATAGCTATAAACTATTTTTGTAGTATCTTATATTATCAGCTTGTCAAATGTTCGACACCGATTTTATTACCTCGAACTGTCATATAAAAAGTAGACATAAGATCCGTATTCTTTAGCAAAATAATATATTAACTTTTGGATTATATTATTTCGTAAAAGTACATTGAAGCTCGTAACTCATCAGTTAAAGTGGGCTGTTAGGAACTATAAAGGAAGAAGTCATTACATTTTTGATACCTAAATCGTTAGGAGGAGATAAAATCCGTTCGGATTCCGTTTGTCCGAAAATCCATCACAAATGAAATTGCCTGATCAGCATCAGTGTGATAACGAGAAGGAGAGTGAAGAAAATCGATAAGAATAAAAACACATATATTTTTGTGGTATCACGGTTTAATCCATCTGGTTGGCTATCCGCACATTATTGTACATCTAGAGTCTAGATTCTAGACGATCCTTATCATAAAAAAACCTGTTCGCTTGGATGCATGGATTTTAAAACAATGTAGTTTTAGTTTACTTAAATTCAGAAATTTTTTCGGAGGAAGTTAATGAATAAATTATCTACACACTTTTTGTTTACGAAAATAGTATAACTCGATTGACTACGAAAAATACTAGAATTTTCTAAAGATTTGAATACACACATGCTGCGCTCAATCGAGACGCGATTCACGCGTGTACACGTTCGTTTGCAACTCAATCAGCGTATAGGTAGTGCAGCGGTTCCCAACCTTTTTAGTAGCGCGAATCACCGATTTCGTAAAAAATCTTTGATGCTCACCAATAGTTATATATGTATAATGTGCATTTACATCAGTTATTACCAGTGTTGGGAATCGATAATGTAAAATATATCTAAAGATAAATATAATATGTCCAAATTCATCTAGATAAATATAATAGATAAAAAAAAATTTAAGCATCTAAATAAAGATAAAATATAATTTAGATTTTATCTAGATAAAAAAAAAAGATATTTTCAAAAAATGTTATTTTTTGGTCAATATTTCATATTCTAATAACATCTATGAAGACTCAATTATAATCTTTATTATCAATAGGTACCTAGGTGTTTAATGTTTATTGTAGTAATGTAGTGTACCATTAAGCAGTATTTATAAATAATGTACAATATATTTAATGATAGTTAATCACTAAAATGTTACACAAAAAAAAAAAAAAAAAATGAAAATTACTCTGTACGTATAAGGATGAATACAGAATACATGAAAAATTATTTTGAGTTAACAATATTAATTTAAAATTAATTATTTATCTAGATGAAATAAAATATGACAAAAAGTCTATCTAGATTTATTATTTATTTATTAATATATTATTTCTATTTATCTAGATAAGTACCAACACTGGATATTACAATTTATTTATTAAAAAACAATTGTTTATCAAAACAAAAAAAAATTTGTTTAACCAGATTATTCAAGAGTTAAAAAATTTAATGTGATTTTTGATTGTCCGCCCCAAGAGAACCAATACCTGGGTTAAAACTGAAAAATTATAGCTTTAAATCATTTTCAAAATTCAGTTTATTCCTATATAAATTTTTAAAAAAAAATTTATGTGGAAAAAGCTCGTTCACACAGACATTCAGGTTGTAAAAACAAAGACCATCAGTTTTTAAGTGCAATTTCAGAGAAGTGCTGGAAATTCTTGCTGAATATTCAACTGGAATGGTAATATAATGGTCTAGTTTTAAAAAACGATTTTACAGTCTGATAACGTGAAAGTTTAGTCAACGAATCTTCATCGCTAATATTTAATATTTTAAAAATATATAAGTAATGTTAATATAATTTGAACCACGGCCTAGTACCACCCTACACGCAGCTTAAGGGTTGAGAACCGCTGAGATAGTGTATGACATACATAAATAGAATGTTACGAGTGCGATGCTCCATATCCACTGTCGGTGTATCGTATCGAAAAGTCGGAATAAATCGAATCCGTTTGTTTGGGGAAAATGCGTTCCTTCACCACACATGCATCGTCAATGACGATCAGTTTTCCACTATGTACACGGTCAGAGCTCGGTACGTGCAGTTATTACGTACACCGCAATAGTGTTTCGTCGATTCCGCCGGTCCTATTTATATTTCGTATAACGACGACGATGGTGGTCGTAAACCGTCGATAGTAAAACGTCGTAGCATCAACACACGGCGGTCGCAGACGTAACAGTTTTCCGCGAAAACTAATCTCGTACGGCGTATACGATAGCAACACGCAACGGGTGGCAATGTCAAAACGGTTCGAACGTAGAAGGAAAAGAGTAAAAGTAAAAAAAAAAAATCTAAAACGACTTGAAACCCTTGTTTTGCACGAGCGCACGGAACAAAACACGATGCTTTATCATAGAGGACGAGAAAAGAAGGAAAAACGCAGGTAAATGCGCTCTCTCTTTTTTCCATCCCTTTCGTCCGTCCGTATTTTTGTGCACGCATGACCTGCGAACAGGTGGTTAAACGGATAGAGGATTCGTGCAATTAACAACGACGCTCGAAAGCGTTCCGACGGCGACGACGTCGCACGAGCGAGGCCACCACCGTCGCAGCAAAGTTGTCCCGGCAAACGGAGCAAATAAGACTTAGGCGCGACGTAATACAAACGCACGTGCACCGCAATAACGATATGGGGCGGTTTATGTGAGCTATGGGTTCACGAGAACGTGACTCGGATGTACGAGCACAACAATTACGTACGATCCCGGGAAGTTACCGGCGATTTTCCGCGCATACGTGTTTAATTAAAGTTTAGATCGCAATTGTTGTGACGTACGACGTACGCGGAAAAGTACCAACGAAATATCCGCGTTATGCCTACCCGGTGACGTCAAATATGCCCTCGGGAAAAGTTATTACAGTGCCGCTCGCCGACAACCCTCGAGTTTCAACGTTTCGCTACGGGTAGCTGATAGCAGACGTTGCGCTAATCGACCTCGAAACCCGAGTTTTCGAGCATTTTTTTTTTTTTTTTTAGTTTTTTTATCAAACAGAATCAGAGGTTTCGATATTATTACCAAAAAGATTTGCGGGAACCGCGTTACCGTTTGATCGCCAAGGAAATCAATATCCGAGCGGTTATTGAGTATAAAACAAGAGCACAATACCTTACGGTTTGCGTGCATTGCCACGATTTCGCAGTCGCTAACTTTCGTTGAAATTTTTAATCGCTATTTTACGATGCGTAAAAGAAATCAGATGATTCGTCTTTTTTTCGTTAACGTATAGTTGTACCGCTTTCGGTTCGACGCCAAATGCCAACTGAGAATTTCCCCAACTGACGATGATTATACGTTTCAGTACATAATACGCCTTGAACAAATACAGTTAAGTTGAAATTCGTATATGTTATGACGAATCGTATATCGACGAACGACGAATGTATTGAAAATAAGTAAAATAGGACTACAATGCCCAGATATGAGTGTGGCGATTTTGCAAAGAATTTCTAAATGCAGTGTACTAACCGTAGAAATATAACCATTCCGAGCATATTTTTATGGATTGATTACTTGCAATTGTTTTGTTCGTGGCTATTGCTCAATGTCGGCACATCGTTTACGGTTTGTTTCACGCGTATCTCTAAATACACCCGTGGATGTATAAATTATCGAAGGCACGTCAACGTAAAGTGCAGTTAAAAACTTCCAAGCGCTACAATAATCCCATCGATATTTGTTCGCGCAATAATATGCCCCAACCGTCGTAATAATAGTTATCATAAAAATAAAACGTTTTAACTTTTAAACGGTTACGCGCTTATTTCGTTCAGACTACTTTTCATCTTAATAGTTAATGTGCATAATACAAATCGATGTTTTGAATATTATTCGATAGATATGTTAAAATGTCAACGGAATGTAGAGTAAATTGAACGTGTACGACGGGAGAAAACCTTCTGAACGAGTATGAATAACGTATTTTGGTCACGTAGAGTTACTTGTATTATTATAGTTGTGCACGCGTACGCGGCGGAAAGCAAATAAACATATTATTCTGATACACCACACAATACGCCATTGCACGCGCTAGTGTTATCGCACATCATATATATACATATAAATAAATACGAGTAAAGGTATTTCTCTTTTGGTTGAAAAAAAAGCCACGTAATAAAGAATAAAAGAATTATTATTGTTTATTTGAACTCTTCAAATTTCCGTATATTCAATACCTAACAAACGCATGTACACATTTACGTTTTTCTATAAATTCACATATATGTTATATCGTTCACAGCTTTGTTTAAGATATTATGTTGCTTCAATTCCAATACCATTAACTAAAAACAAAAAAAGTATTATACGACGACTATTTTATGGTTCAAACACGATCAAACGCGTTAAGGAACAAAGATTTTTTTACTTTTAAATAGTAGTTTTTTTTTTTTTTGTAAAGCATTTGATTTTTTTTTCTTTGTTGTTTTTAACATCGCTTTGGTAAGTATACACTAAACATGAAAAAATAATTAGTGCACCTACTTGACTTTAACGTTATGTTTTTGGCGTTCAATATTTTTTCTCTCAATAAATACGAGATATATATCTTATTGAATATAGTTTTTTTTTCATAGTTACAAATACTTTGAAATTTAAATTATACTAAAAACTCTTTTGAAAGTAAGAATTTAGTAAAAGAATTCAAACATTAAACTATATTATTTAGTATATAAGTATTTAGATATGATCTGCATTTTGTGTCTACATTCTGTGTCATTCTGCATCTACAGATCTAAAATTGAAATATTATGACATCTTAAAATTGTAATTTATAGCTAACTTGTAACTATTGATCCGATATTCGATATAATATAATCGCGAAAATACATTTCTAAAACAACTTGTGGTTAAAAATATAAGTCGCAATTTGAAAAAATGTATAAAAATTAAATAACCAAAACTACACAATAATGAGAAATTAAAAAATCATAGTATTATGATTCATAAATCAATTATTTAAAATTAATTAACATGAAAACTTGTGGTTTGAATGAAAATAATCATTCTGTACACCGAACAGTGCCCTTTTATACAAGATCTTACAGTATCCTGATATTTCCATAGTAAACGGAGATGCTGAGTTAAATAAATTATATTGTACTGTATGAATTATGAATATTATATGTCAGACTATGCGAACGTCATTAAAAGGTAATTATATGAATACAAACATTAGTTATATAGATATACATACATATACATATTTTATCCATATTGTACCGCAATATTATTGTTATAATATAAACGGCACACACACACGCACACACCCGTATAAATATATATATATGTATATATAACATAATAATATCATGTTTATAGGTTTAATCAGAATTTGTAAACATTTCTAAATACGTATAATACTGTGTGACCAAATTGAATTCGTTATTATTTCACAGCTGGGTTATTGGGTTGTAACGAACACAAACGTTCGGGGTGGACATGTGTATGAGTTAGCAAAATAATACAAATGTTTTAATGTTATACCAACTTGTTTATTGACATACAAATTTACATATATAAAGAAATTTAGTATTTCTTAGACGAACTACGTAACAAAATGAAACATACAACAAAATAATACATATAATAGTTATTACAATACAAATAAAATATATGTTTGATGTTATACAAGGATAGATATAGTTTGAGGGTGTATTTACGTGTATGCGCGGCTCTGTTGGAACTCAGGTGTTAACGTTAGATAAATGACAAGATAACAACTGATGACGATCTAACCATGCACGTACGCAGAAAGTTTCGATAAGAACTTCGTGATAACCCGGACTATATACACTGTCACGTGTACGGTGGTTATCTATGGGTAAGTGCGGCAGTTATCGGCAGCGACGGCACGAATAACGGGGGTGACACATTACTATGCTCCTCGGCAACAGCTACTGTCACAAAAGATACGACACCCTGATCTTTCCACTGGTTAGGTTTACCGTGAGTGTCGATGTTGAATGGTGGCACTGGGTGAGAGACGCAGTCGACTTATGTTCGAAAGGTTAAACCACTGGCTTGACACTGATTCTGGATTGTAACTACAACGACTGTTTATAGAGCAGAGAAGAATGATTTTGGCGATTTCGAGGTGTATATCAAGGCCTCTAGGGCCACACCCCGAAAGTAGATTTACATATGAAAAACATGATTTTGTATCGGTATTCTCCTCCTGACGGAATCGTGGGTGGTCAGTATAACTTCTGGAAGGGTCGATTTGAAATAATTCGTGACCCGAACGGGTTAAATAAACATAAAAATAAAGAAAAATTCGACAATCGAGTCGGGCGGCCGCTGTGTACAATCTAGATGGTGTGATAGCGCCATCTGTCGGATGTTTTCGGTCGCCTGACTGTGTACTGCGATTAGTCGGTGTGTATAGTAACACCATCAACCGCTACCTACTGCGCAATATGTGCGGGGTATCTATGGTGTACCGTTACAGGGTCGTTAAAAAAAAAATTACGTTAGTTGTATAAAATAAAATTATACCTGTAGAATGTAAAAACATTCATTGTGTGTAATTGTACTGCGAAACTGTCCGAACAAAACGGACCCCAGAGACCAACCCCACGCCGTGATATGGTTACTCTTATCAGTGTACATATTAATCAATATGTTATGTAAGTAGTAATAATTATAAATAATTAATGTGTTATTGAAGAGTATTTTGTTTAATTTTATTTGTAATTTTTGATCATGTTAATACTTATGAAATTGTGTGCAGTTATTATTTATGAGATACTTAAAATAAAAAACTTGAATTTGTTAAAAAATAAAAACGGGAGATTTGATATGTGGTATCATTGTTAATCATTATATTGTATCTAGTGATAAATCATGATTATTAGTAGTCACTGTAAGAAGTGTGTGTGCAGACACACTTCACATGTAAATGTGATATAATGTGTTTGTTTTAACCTATTAAAGTATTTTAAAACTTTCATAAATTGTGTTAATTATATAAAAAGTTAATATATATAAAAAACATGGCGTATTTTGTATACCTGGTAACTCGATTAGCTACCGACCGTCCACTATACCTAACCGTTTACCGGGTATATCATAACTAACAAAATAAAATGGCACCTGAGTTGCGTAGCAGATGAAACCCACGGACAACAAAACGAGGTGTTGTGGACATACACGTCTCTTAGGGGGTGATTTTAGCCAATCATTTTTAACAAACGAATTTTAAACAATCTAACAGAATTGTGTAATTTAACAAATTGTTAAGATTTTGGGTAAAATGTTACCATTTTCAGTGATATTTAAAATTGGATAACTTATTCGAAAAAGCTAATTTACTATTTACATACTACTTAACTTTACTAGTTTTTCTACTTACTATGAAACTATGAAAAAAACGTAATAATTATAATTTTTTTTTTTACGTTTTGGCTTAGGTACTGATTTTCAACATTAAACATATCCAATCGTAGAACACCATTTACTTCACTTCGTATTTATTAAATTATGATTTACATAATTTAGATAAATTTCTTTAATGACAAAAAACGCTGACAAACATAACACGTAACTGATAGGATGAAACTATTCAGCAAGCATTAATACAACAAATAAAGGGTATATTGATTGTACATTAAATATACAAGTATATATCATATTATTATAAAGCCAAGTATTAGTTCTTGAAATTATGTTCTAAAATTAACAAATAATAAAAGTAACATTAATAAATAATAACACATGATGTACAAATTATTAATGGCTTAAACAGTAACGATTTGTTATGTCCCTCTACGGTTGCCAAATTACGAATCGACTCACTCAGTGAATAGGTAACTAACTTGCCCCGTTCCACACCCATAATTATATCCATTATCAACTTCATCCATTTTTATTCTGGCTTTTTAATTTAACTTGTAAAAAAATCAAATGTATAATAATAATTTGTAATTGCATTGCTGTAAACTTTTTAATAAAGGCAAATTTAAAAAAAATAAATAATAGGCAACCTAGCTGTTTTATACATCTGTGGACGGACATTACACACAAACATCACAATGATTTTTGTGTAACCCATTAATGAGTTAACGCTTTTTCCCTCAAACTTCTCTACGAGCTCAAGTCGCTCCGTCTCTTCCATCCATCCCTCTGATCAACAATGGGGTGATATAAACCGGTCGAATTGCGTTACGCACTGTTGATCACATCGCAGTGCATCTTTTAGTAGATCTGTTCGGTAACTTTTAGAAATATACTAAACAACATAAATGCGTCCGACAGGCGAGTCCAATTTTTCGATAACATTATCTTGTATTTTATTTTTCCATGACACATGAAACTCGACCGTTTCGGTGTATAAAATCGTTCCGAGAAATGTCATGTCCACCGAACAACGTCGTTCCGAGAATTTCGTATATGAAATACTAAATTAAACGTAGATTCTGTCCGCGGAGGTGATAAAAAAAAAAAAAAAAACTCAGGGGATATTTTCAAAAAAGTTTAATATTTCTTTATTAAATTGAACATCGTCATTATGAGTATGATTTCTTATTTTTACGAATTTCATTACAATTATTTTAATTTATAGATATATGTGAAATACCAACTAGGCACTTACAGTCTAAAGCAGTGATTCTCATAATTTTATCGTTCATGTCATCTATAGCCACTAGAATAAAACACCGCGTCACCTTAATATCAAAATAATAAAAAATCTTAACAATTTATTTTAGTATAATTCTTGAAATAACAAAAAAATAAAAAAAAATGCAGTACACAGAAAAATAATAATTACACATACAATTTATTTGAGTTGCAAGGTTCAATAAACATTGAAAGTTAAAAGTTTACATTTGCAAATTATTAAAAAAAAAGAGAAAAAGTAATAATGATTTATATGAAATCTGATGAGAAATTGGGCCCAGATGGTTTTTACAAAGTTGAGGAAGTCGAAGGCTGATGGTGGAAAGACCGAATCTCATATCGTATTCTAGAGTTGTAGAGCTATAATACTATATATCTATCGACTGTAAAATAACTAACTAACGACCCCGGTTAAATTAATAAGATAATCCATAGTGCAACGATTTCACAAATTAAAATATTGCACGTATTTATCGGATCTAAATAACATAAAAACAAAAACTTAAAGATATGCTATTTACATAAAAGTTGTGGCAATAATATGATTTTATTAAAATTAATTTTTTTTTTCATTTTCCCTTGGAGATTTTGTGTCACCCCTACACTGCGTCCATGTCACCCCGGTTAAAAACCACTGGCCTAGAGCCTATCTGGTAACTATTATTATAATGAAAACTACAATTCGGAGTTTTAGCCATAATTTATTTTTTAATTTATTCCCAATTTCATTAAAAACATCAAACAATTCTATCGAAATAAAATAAACAAAGTAAATATTTTTATTGATCTGTAAACCCTAAACGCATGCATACGTTCTGATTCTGTTGATTTATATTATTTTAGGCACAGTGGTAACCCGCTGTGCCTAAAATTAATAATAAAATATTATGTACCACAATAATATATATACTATAATATTAATATAACCACTATAATATTAATATGCCAATAATAAAATATTATGGTTCAATCTTAGTGTATAATAAATAGGTTTATTCCATCTTCTACTGACTTTTTTTTTACTGGAATACACTCGTGTAATACTAAAATAACTATTTTATAGGTTCCGAGGATCCTTATAATAGTTAATTGATGACATCACCTTTAAATACCACCACTGGCATTACAGATATGTTTATAGAACATTCCCGTAATGTAAAGCACGGGGTTTGTTAGGGAGGGGTTTCTTTCATTTATAATTGTTATTTGCGTTATGTTATAATAATGAAAAACTGTGTTGATAACTAAATAAATATTGATAATTTAATTATATAAAAAGCCCCCACTGAATTATTATTTTCTTATCGCGTCACACTCCACCAAATAAATTGAATTCTATTATTTCAGTCATGTATAAAAAGTGTGTCAATATAAGCTACAACTTAACAAAATCAATTTACCTGTTATGTATTTTCCATTCTGCTAAACCATTCTTGCATACAATATGGCTTTGGCTATAATAATCTAAATTATAAGTCCTGCCGCAGAAAAAAGTTACGAATAACAAAATATTAATGAAAAGGTAAAAATAATTTGAATATAATATTCACCGTGACTCGTGGTTTTTGGAAGAGGAAAATACCAAAAAATCTCACATCTAGTGTAATTCGTGATGTCGGAACGATTTCCGATGAGCTGTATACATAAATGATTTCAAAAGGTTCGGAATTGGTTAAGTTACCAACTTGGTTGATGGAACTAATACACATATAAAACATGAACAAAAATAAATTCATTTTAAATGTTTCATTGTGTCCTCAAATAATGTAAGCTTAATATGAGTGAGATTTATATACAGTTATGAGAAATAAAGGTAATCAGTAGATGACTTAATTTAGTGTAGGTACATATTTTTTATGATTAAAGAAGAATAAAAGAAACAAATGTATAGATTTTGAATTAAAAAATAATATTTTTGAAATAAAAGAATGTAAGTTTATAAATCATTTTTGAGAATAGAATTTCTAATCACTTTTTTTTTAGAAATATAGTTATATAAAAAATCTCATACCCAATAATGAAACATAAAGTGAAAAAATTGAAAATTGTATGAATTATTTATGACTACCTAACTGTAGCGAATTTCTTTATAACTATAAAGAGTTTTGTCAAAATTGAGTGTTTGATTTTTTTTATTTTGTTATTAAACTTAATTTTTTTTTAATCAGAACTGTATAAGAATGAGGAACTTTTTATTACATTTTCAAGATTTCTTGTAGAACTAAAATTACTATAGACATTTTCTAAAAAAAGGTGAAGACATATGAAAATTGTATGTCATCAAAATAATTATTTTCAAAAAATTATAATTCATCATCCATTTATTACAATTGTTAAGAAAACTGTCGCGTAAAAAGTTACTCTAGATAAACTTTTTTATCGTTATTTTCTTCTCTTTCTAACGAGGAAATTATATAGAATTCTTGATATCTGCCAATGAAACATATTGAAACCGAATTGTAAAATCAATGTTTTAACTTTATATTTAGTCATCCTACTTTTTGTGTAAAACGTTTTAAAATGTATTTCGTTCATTTGTTCCATTTTATGTTTGAACTATTTTAATCAATGGTGATGGTTTCTTCTTTCGAGTTGATTATCCCATCCAAATCACAAAACCGATGATGATCAGGTTTTAAACAATGGCTATGTATTTATAAACATACGATTTATCCTATTTAGCCACAACGTCAAAAGGGTGAAGTTTATTTACACATTTTCAGATTAAAATATTTTAATAAAGAAGGACATTGGAAAAATCACCTGTCAAACTAATATCGTTGCCCAAAATATTTTCATTCATTTTATACTCTATAAAGTCATTATTAATTTCATGAATAAAAATACCGATTTATTATAAAACATTTCTGTCGCCTCGAGCTTCAAATTCAAAATCTATATAAATCAAAATACATAAAAAATACACGTGAAAACAAAACAAACACTATCTATATCGAAAAAATTATACATATTTAATACATAATATTTTGTTAGTTAATATTTTATTTAACACCAATTCAAACAGTACACATACAAATTTAAACAAACAATTATTTACTAAGCGAAAAATGTTTGTATATATTTATAAGTAAAATCATAAATATAAATATGTATATGTAGATAACTAACTAACAATATATATAGAAAATATTTAAAGTGGGAAATTTATTTAATTAAGTTTTATTAATTTTATTTTATATTTAGATATTTCTAACCAGTAACGATAAAAAAAATTGGAATCAAATTGTTTTTAATAAATTATTTATATTTGTAATAATATTGTAATATTAAAATATTAAAATTTAATAATTTTCATAGAAATTTATCCACAAATATTAATGTTGATTTTTCATTTCGTTGGTGGAAAATATAAGGTAGTAAAAGATGCCGTTCATCTTAAATTTATGATCAAAAAACTTATTTTATTTGCAAAAATTTGCATACTTTTCAGAGTTTATCTACATATATTATTATTACCCATCATGTTTTTTTGTGAATGCAGTTTAAGACTTATGATAAAGTTTGTGCATAATTTTTTTCAATATTTATACTTTTTTTATTATCTTCGTTAATCTACTGGAGCATTATTTTGTCTCAGATTTTTTGTCTTTTTGATCTCAAAAAAAAAAAAAAATATCATTTCATATTCTACACTAGAAATTATATAATTTATAACAGAATATATTATATGAAATCATAATTATCTTGAATAGTCCAAGCTATTTGACTAATTGGTGTTTGTTTTTAATTTCAGTAAAAGCACTCAGGTATAATAAGCATATGTAGTTTTATATCTATTACAAGCGTTCAAAACAATAATAAATTTTACATCTGAATAGTAATAACAATAATACATAATTAGCATTAACTATGCATACAAGTATTATGATATTGTCAATATTACAAATTAAAACTGTTTGGTTGAAAGGATTATACTGTTGGACTTAATTTCAATACAACCGGGTGCCTGGTATGATCATCGATCGCAGTCAAAACGTAATATCTTAATTTTGTATCCGGCGTACATTGTTGTGTATATTATGCATATTCTGGTATACGGATCTAACAAATTCCAGTAATTAACTTGTGAAGCAGAGGTAACACGATAACATAAATGTATTAGCCTACAACAAACTTCGATGTTCATCTCAGTCGAAATCAAATCACCGGATATTAAATCTATTATCCTTACACATTTAAATGTCCTCGGATTATTTTACGGTAAACTATAATCCTTAGAACTAAAAACAAATTTCTGCATAGTGTATTATGGGGTAAGTTATATAGTATATTATGAAATACTTAAATTATTTTATTATTATATAGGGGGTAAGAGGATGTTAAATATTACGATTCACTAACACAACAATAGAATAATATAATTGACAGCTATAACAACGAATTACATAAAAAACTGACAATTTTTAATTACAATGATTTGTAAAAAAAAAAAAAATAGGTGACACGTAATGTACACACAAACAAAATAAAATAAAATAGTAAGCTGAACTAGAACAAAATAACTCAAGATTTTGTATAAACTTTGCAGAATGAATTTATAGTATATCACCTGCGTTCGTTGTAAAGTACAAAAATTATTTTAAAAATCTTAATATGTTAAATCATTCAATGTTTTTGCCATATTTCTTTTGTAAACATTGACTTCGTTAATGTTAATAAACAATCGCTCAATAAAGATAAAAGGAAATTGAAAATTATTAAATTTAAATGCAATGTGTATGTGTACATTTGTCCATGAATTTACATTTTCTAACTTTGTAGATTTTAGTATTCCTGTTCTAGAAATTGAAAACTGTTAAAGTTATTATTTTTTCTGTTTACTACTCCCACTTTTTTTTATTCACAAATCCATTAATATTATTAGTATATATCAAACTCTACACTGTTGTTTAGTTAAGTGATTTATTATATCGTTTATAATATTTTTTAATACGTTTTCCTTTATATTCGTTGAAATATTCATAATTTTTTTTTTTATAACAAACTAGAAAACTTTAAATTTGGCCAGTCTCCAGTTGTATAATACAAACATGTGCATAAATAAGTATATGTAATATAACTTTAACACATTTTAATTGATGTGACGTTTTCACTTTCATAAATATTTAAATATATATACTATATATTCTTATTTCCTTACTCATATTTGTTTATTGTTTAAATTAACAACTTGAGAAATTTTACGATTTCATTTAAGGCTTAATAAAATAGTAATTATGAATTTAAACAATTTGATGATGACTAAAATACTTCTTCAAATGATCGACGAAATAACAATCAATGATTTACAAATTATATTATAGTTATACAATGTTCTTTGTTTCACAGCCTTATAATAACGATTGAAAATCTTATTGGAATATGATTTTTTTTTTTTTTTTTTAGAGACATAATAATAATAAAAATAATCTATATTTTTGTCAGTAGAAGAAACAGGAAAATTAATTTTTAAAGAAAATCATTGTTGACTGTAATAAAATGCATAAATGATATTTATGACTTTAAATTAGTTAATAAATAAGAATATGGCAATAAAATATGAACATAGATTATATAATCGCTCATAAAAAAATATACATTAATTTTAAAGTATAACAAACACAATAAATATGCTTATTATTAAAAATTGTTTTGTAATTCATTGTATAAAACGTACTTTTTATTTTCTTTAAATTCGAAAAAAAAATTAAATTTACATTTTTCTTACAGTAAAATACTTATTGTTATCTCAAATAAACTGAAAACATGTTATTTTAATAATAATAAAGTATATTAATACAGAGTTCTAATGTAAATGGGGTTTAGAAAACAAATGACAAACAATAAACCGGAGTCCTTATGATAATTCAAATTACAAACACAGTTATAGTAAATGGTAAAATTTTAATTAAAAATTTCTATTAAAAGATTGAGAGATATATACACAGAGTTTTGGTAGACGAATACAATTTTGAAAATCGAATATAATTAAAACAAATTATGTATGTAAAACTATGCGGGATATTTTAAGAATATTTATATAGCTGCAATTGTTGCAATACTTTTATTTTTTTTTTCTACGTCACCATATTTTTTATGTATAATTACAATTACAATTTTTTTACTGTAGTCAAATACGATTATTTATTATTTATTAATTTTTGAAAACTGTGATAAAATATGTTTATACATTTTTTTAACAAGGAAATAGTTGGTATTTTGTTTGATTACATTTAAACAACATAGTGATTTACTTAAATAAATTATGCTTATGTCAAATGTGTGTTTTTAAGATATTTTATTATTGTTGTACATAAATGCATCTTGTTAACATTCAAGTAGGTATCAGAAATTATTATTTTATCTGAGAGATATTTATAAAATATTAATCGGGAAAAGGGACGTGTTATAGAAAATAATGGACTGTAAACATAATAGATATTTGTCATAAAATATTACTGAACCTGATGGTAATTTTTATTACAAAATTATACAATCTTTTTACAAAAAGAAAGAAATTAAATGTTATACCATAAAACGGATATATATTATGAATATAACCCTACATTATTCATAATCAGGATTATGATCAATACAAAATATATGGTGCAGAGGCAGAAAAAAAAGTATTTTTAATCTTGATTAATATTTTGTAATATTTTTTTTAAATATAATAATTTATTGACATTAATGTTACCCGTTTATCTTCTATTCAACCTTGACCACGTTACAACCTCAAAAGTCAAAATAAAACTAAGTCTTTATTAATTCGTAAATTAAATAAAGTTCAAAAAGAAAATATGGTAAATATAATTTAAGATTCGACACCGATGAAAAATTGATATACTTAAAATACATTTTTTATAAGAAAATATCAAAGTGTTTAGTTAATCATTATTTAGTATTTTTATTCTTATATGATTTCTGGGCCGCTTGTGATATATATATATATAATAAGTAATAATTTGCAATCAATCTAAATTAATTCTATAAACTATCAGAACAATTACCATAGTGGAAGTCGTAGTTTATAGTTATTATGTCAGACATCAAATCACAATTTATTATACCCCCGTACACGAGCTTTGTTCTTCTGAAACAATTAAATCCAACAGTGGTACGATAAAATATGTCAAATTAAATTCATTCAAGTTTCAATTTATTTTCAAATTATTTAATAGAATTTATTATTTTAAAATGTTATTTTTTTTAATATTATTTAGCTGTTAATTGAAATATTTTATTTAAATAGTTAAAAATATCTTTTGGATTTAAAATTAAAATAACACCTATTTTATTATATTCAGTAAATATTTTATTATACTTTTTACAATATTTGAAGTTTATTGAAGCCTTTCAAATTATTTTTTTTTGCTCATCTATGCAGCGACATAATTGGGGGAGATGATGTTACAGTAGTCACTCCCAATGGCCTTTTCTTTAATATTTTATTTGAAGTTTAGATTTTCATTTTAGGAAATGAAATTCTTCAAGATTTGGTGCCATTGAGGAATGTAATTTAGCATTATTATCCACAGTTAAAAAGACTTTTTTTATATTGGGAACTTAACCAGTTTGTGTCGCTTCACCGGAATGTAGGTACTCAACATTGTGCGATTTTTAATTACTATTTGATCATAAATAAAAACCTAATTAGTTCTTACTAGGTTCTCAAAAAAGCATCAACAATAAACTAATACAGGAATAAGTAAATAAAAAATAGATTTAAGTAAAGTTTATAGTAGATAATAGGAACACAAGTATTTGCTTTATATTTTATTTTATATGATGCTAATGTATGGTTTATAATTACCGTACATTATACCGGCCCCACCTATTTGGAATTTTCGAAAATTGTCCACTCCAATATTTAATATGAAAATTGTATAACAATTTTTAAATATGTACGATCTTGGTTTTTCCGTTGTTGAAAAATAATATTGAGTGGGGCTAGGGTGATGTGATTTCAGCCCTTACACAATATTACACTTTTTATAAAAAGTAATTATAGTAGTAGAGTATAAGAATAAAATTGAAATTCAATAATTTAATATGGAAATTCAATAAAAAAAAATAAAAATAATAATCATAATGTAGAGATAATGATAATAATTAATTAAATTTCCCATAGAAATTGTTGAGTTCAGTGAAAGTAAGATTTGTTAATGTTGTACCATTATTGATAATTAACTATCGTTTATGACACTGAGGTTTCATTTCATTAATAAAAATATATCTATTTATTTAAAATTTGAATGCAACCCTCTAAAAATACAGCTGCAAAAAAAATCGAAAACCCTGACATTTTCTTTGAGGATGAGATTGGGGTGACGGAATTTTTCAAAATGCATCAATTGCAGAAGAATGATAGTGCACATTTTCAAAGCTGTTATACAAATTCATACAAATTACGTAGTAAATTATACTGTAGTAAAGTCTATGAATTTATATTTCTGAACTTTGAGTGGAACTGATATCACATCACCCCACCCACCCACATCGCCACACCCGTTATTATTGTTCAATAACGAGGAAACCAAGATGGTATAAATTTGGAAAATTGTCATACAATTTTCATATTAAATATTAGTGAAGACAATTTTCGAAAATTCCAAACAGTTAAAGCAAGGGCGAAGTACTTAATTGTATATATTGTAGGTATTATTGTATATTTAGTACTAATTCATACTATAATACTTCTCTATAATAAACATTTTTTATTAAAATTATTATTTTTTTTATTCCTATTTATTACTTTTTAATGCAAATGAATGAATAATTATTGATAATAATTAACAATACATCTCTTTTATTGTTATAAATATTAAAGTTTAAGTATTTAAGTGTTGATGTTTAATAAAGCAATTTAAAAATTTGTTATTTATTGAACTAAACAAAGGTATTACTTATAATGTAAAAAAACTGGATAATGTATAGTTCCCTCTGGGTATTATATATAACAGCTAGGTATATTAAACTATAGAAACAAAAATTTAAACTATAAATACCAAAAGATATAGACTGATTCATTTAACACACAGCATTCATTATTTTAAATTGTATTAACAGGAACAGGTTATCCCACGAATACAAAAAAAAAAAAGGCTATGCCTAATAATAAAATAATTAAAAATATGGATGTAACAGCTTCTCGTTGAAAAAAATCGTCAAATATTGTTTTCCTTATATCGAGGTTAGGACCAATTACAACTTTATGAATGGCTTGTCACTTATGCTCACTAACAGCAGTGAGGAAAATCTTTTTCTAAATTAAAGTTGATCAAAAACTGACTCCGAACATCAATGACAGAAAAAAAGTTTAATATGGTAGCTTTACTTTTCATTGGGAGTGACATTTTGAGACAAATAAATTATGAAGACATTAAAAGTAGTTTGATCAATACAAAGTTTAAATGTATACCAATTCAGCTTTAAAACATAAAACTTAGTCATAATTAAGCTGTATAAAATATTATGCTGTTACTTGTTAATTTAATTACTAACGTTACAAATAAAAATAAATATTGTTGAATATCTTAACTACTATGTGGTAATTGATCATACATTTTAATAGTATATTTTAAATTGTATTTTTCAGGCAAAAACTAGAAGTTAAAAGTTTGTATTACAATTGATTTTGAGAAGAAAATTATTTAAAAATGTTTAAGACGTTGATTAACCATTCCCATTTCGCGGAGTATATATAAGTTATAAAACATTTTTCATAGACTTGAAAAGTGTTTGAGATTGAAATGAAGTACTGAAGGTATATTCTGAACACTGTTTTACAATTTCTATAGTAAGAGATATAATATGGTAATAATGTATAATCTTTTAGTAAAGCGCAAAATCCATGTAAGTTTAATGCTTAAAAATACACACAATTAACACATTTTGTTAATTTAACACACGGTTAAATATGACAATAACCTTAAAACAGTTTACGTATGATTTGTGAACAAGCGAAAAAAAATTTGTTTATAATAATATAATAGTAGGTATAATTTTAAACTTAAATTAAAAAAATTTATTTTTATAAATTAAAACTACAAATCACGACCTTTGTCTTTTTAGATTACCATTCTGAATTTTTATTTTTCCACATTGACAAAAATGTTTTCTTTATATGAAAACTAGCTACTAGAGTTGAGGTGAATTCCGTTAATATTTTAAAGCCATAGTAATGTATTATTACTGTTATTAATTATTTATGTAATTATGTGTTATTAATTTATTATTAATTGAGCTAGATTTAATTTTATCTAATAAGTACATAAAATTATATCCAGTAATACTTTTTAACGTTATCTGTATATAATACATTTAGCTCACTGACTGTATTATCAACGCACAACTCAAACCATTGAATAGATCGGGCTGAAATCAGGCAAACAGATAGCTATTATGATTTAGGAGTGCGTTAAGAAAGAATTTTTGAAAATTCAACATCTAAGGTAATTAAAAAGGGTAAAAGGGATAAAAATTAAAAACGTTTTTTTTTTGTTCTAATTTTTTAAAGTTATGTATACATACTCTGTAAAACTAATAAACATTGTCTATAAAATTTATTTTTTTGAATTTCAACCCTTAAAGGGGTTAAAAGAGTTGAAAATTGTAAAAATATAAAAAACCGAAAGCCGGAACTGTTGAAGCTAAGAGTATGAAATTTTGTCAGTAGTTTCGTTTCATGATGTAGACCAGTGCTTCTCGACCTTTTTTGTTTTAGGGCCCTTTAAATTTAATGTAAAACTATTAAGGTCCCCTTCAATCAAAATCATTAATTATTTATTGTTAATGAAATATTAAATTCACATGTACTATTTCACACAAATAAATTTTTAAAATGTAAAGAAAATAAATGTATTTTAATATATTTTTGAAATGTAATCTTATAATTGTATAAAACTTAAAACATATATGAACAAAAAAAAATTAGTTATAACTATAAAGCAATTCAAAAGTATTCAGTAATAATATTGATTTGGTTTCAAACAAAGGCTAGGTTAATAATAATAATAATAATAATGTTATAATAATTAATATGACAGATGGGTTTGCATATTTTCGCATTACATATTTATGTCAGTTGTGATATTTGAAACTGAAATACGCGAGTTTGTTTCTAAAAACTGTTATGAAATGCATAATCTATATTTGTTTTTTATAATTTGAAGTTGTGAAAATGCAGTTTCAAAAATATATGACGATGCAAAAGGTATTAATATAAGTTAAGCCACTTTTGAAATTACAGGATACTCTTAATGCTGTCTGAACCAAAATTTAGTAAGTTCTTTTTCATTAAATTCGGTTTCAAGAGTTTTAAATTAAATAAATATTTCACCTTCCCCAGTTATATAACCCCGGCCTCCAGGTTGAGAAGCACTGATGTAGACAACCGTTAAGAAAGGGTTTTTAAATATTCAACCTCTAAGAGCATTAAAAGGGTTAAAAAAGTGTAAATATGGGAAAAATGACCTAGCCGAAACCGTTGAAGTCATGAGAATGAAATATAGTCAGTAGTTTTGTTATAATATTCGAATTTGGATGAATTGAGCACAATCAACTAAAAATATTTATTAATTAAAATATAATAATAATAGGTCTATTTGACCCCCCAACGGGGGGCCTCTCGATACCCAGTCGACCCCTGGTTACAGCCTCTATATACATTTATATTATACATTGATTTAATTTATTTTCTTTAAAATATTTTGTAATATACCACTTATTTTTTAGAACAAATATAATAAAGAAAAATAAACATTCAATTTAAGATTTAAAATTGTTTTATTAATTGTTCAAAATATGCTGAGTGAAATTATGACACACAATTAATTTACATACTCGTATCAATTTTTTCCATATTTAATTAATCTGTAGGTAAATTTGTTTATTCAATATATTTTTTCAATTATGAAAACTTAATTAATCCTTTTGTGAAAAACTCAATTAGCAGTAGAAAAATAAAATGGTATGTGTGGGATAGGTATACAATATTTTAATGTGTGAACAAAAAAAAAATATGACTTAGTAAAATTAAAGCACTTTTGGAAATTAATAAAATACTCATCAAATATTATTCAGTTTATGACGATTTATTTGTTATTTCTCACTAAATATTTATGTAGCACACGTTTTCGACTAATTAATATATTTATATTTAATCACAAATATTTATATATAACACAAACAAAGTAGTATAATTACACCAAAGTGTGTATACAAAAATAAATATATAAATCAAAACTCGTTGAATATATATATTTTTTTTTTTTGACATTTGACATTTACTTCTTCTATGTGATGCTTATATTATGTTAACATTGAAATTACCATAAGCAAAGAACATGTTATTTGTGTATATGTCATGAACTAACAGTTATCTTTTATATTAAAAATATTTGAAGAAATGAAAAAAATCATATTTACCATGTTTCCTTTTCTAGACAGAATTCTATAGAATATATTTTGCAGTCCTTAACAATATTTCTGGTTTGCGAATTCAGACAATACACAATATATAACTATAGTATAGTTTGCTGACTGTGAGAGTTTTTTTTTTAAAAAAAATTAATTCATTAACTAAAATAAAATATAATTTTCCTTATTTTAAAAATGTTACAGTTCTACTGATGTATCTTCACAGTTTGAAATTTTTTTTTTAAACGAATATAAAATATAGAATATATAATATATAAGAATATGAATAATGAAAAGTTATGCATTTATAGAATCGGTACTTACCAAGACACTGGACGAAGTAAAAATGTATTAATATTACAATTATGTTTCAATTTACTTCATTAAATAATTTTGTCATAAATTCGTCCCAAGTGTATAAAAAATATCGATTGATATCACCATGAAAGCAGGGATGGAACTATTAAAATTTAATTTTTTTCCATTTATAATTTAATATATAAATAAAAAGTTAATATAATATTTCATATTGTGACGGTTAGTTTATAATCTAAGTCTAGAAATATTCTTAAAAATCGGGAGAGTTGACCGTAAGATATTTTATGCCGATTTTGAATTAAAATCCAAAATAACTAAGTATGGTATTTTAAAATATATATAATTTATAATTATTTATTTATTCGATATAGAACAAATTTTTCGTAATTACATATTATAAACCTTAAAACCAATTCGTGTTTGACCTCCGACCGTGAAACACGTACATTGCATACTCCGTATTTATAAGCTTGCGATAGCATAAGTATAAAGTGCAACCGTCAATCAGGTAATATGAATATCTTATCTCCACACATTTAGAATATTCTTATTTATGTACATGAGTCAATACCCACTATGGGCGACAACACTGCAGGCACAATGCCTGCACCAAATACCCATCCAAATCCAGAATTAAACGAAGATATACTTAACACTAACCAAAAATCCAACTACGTAAAAACACAATCAGCATTCACTCCACGTACACAAAATAAAACAAATAACAAACTCAACAGCCAAACCGAGATTGTCTACAACAGCCTAAATAATATAAATGATAACACCACTAACCCAAAAAGTTTTGCCGAAACAACAGCAAACAGACACATACCTAAAATGAACCAAGCTATAGTACTATCAGCAATAGAAGGAATTAAAATAATTGATTACCTAACAGCGATAAGTCAATTTACCGCACCCACCAATATTATTGCCGCATCGCGTATTTCTAATAAACGCTTCTGCATATTCCTTAACGATCAAAACACCGTCGATGAATTGATAAAAAATCACAATAAAATATTTATCAACGACAATGAAATGACTATAAGAAAACTAATCAACCCGTCAAAAAAAAATAACACTATCAAACGTATACCCAATTATTCCAGACCAATCCATAATAAACGCATTACACAATCTAGGAATTAGAACGACGTCTACAATTTTTTCGTTAAAGTCAGCCGCATCCTCAGATATATTTGCACACGTTTCAAGCTTTAGAAGACAAATATACATAAACCCAAAAGACATGGACAAAATACCCGATTCAATATTAATTAAACAAGAAGACACTACTTTCCGCATATTCATAACAGACGACACACATACATGTTTTATTTGCAAACAAAGTGATCATATCTCAACAACATGCAAATACAACACGGAAAACAATAAAGAAATAAACAAATATAATCAATCAATCAACACCTTTGAAAATGTAAACACCCAACAAAACACAAAAGCACTTAAAGATACAAATAGCGCCACAGTTGACAACAATCAACCAATAAGTTACAAGGTATAAGATCACCATCACAATTATTATACAAATAAAAAAGCAGAAACACTTAAACGACCAGCATCAACATCAACGAGTCCGAATTCCCCTCCATCACCTATATCTAAAACAATAAATGACCCAATTCCATCCGAATTTGACACAAAATCACAAAGCAATTTAAAAAAAACAAAACCAAAAAAAATAATTAGTAAAGAACCGGGCAACCTCAGGCTCGTCATCCATTTCTAGTCTAGATACCCTAGATAAATAACTAGAACCTTGTTATGACTTTCTCATGCAAAATCCCAGTTTACCCATCAGATATGAATCACTAAAATTTATAATTGAAAATTTCTCGAATAAAAACCTAAAAATACATGACTTATGTAATCAAGTCAGAACAAACGCCTCGGAACTACTTAACCTACTAGAAAATATACACCCTATGCTAATTAATCGCAGTATCAAGATCAAAGTAAAAAAGTTGACAAATTTACTGTTTTAAATGCTTCCTACCGAAGACAACCCTACCGAACAGGAAATTTAAAATACAACACTAAACACTACCACCCGCAATGAAGAAAAGAAGCATAAAAATCCTACAATGGAACCTAAATGGTTTCTACAAAAAACTCGATGAACTGAAATTATTAATATCCGAAAACGATCCTGAAATACTCTGCCTACAAGAAACTAACTTCAATAATTTTAACGTAGCAAAACTTAAAAATTACAACGAATACTACATAAACAGAATAGATTGCCTACGCGACAGCGGCGGCGCATTAATATATATTAAAAAAAATTACCCAAGCAAAGTAATAAATATAACCTCAAATTTGAAAGTCATAGTAGCTACAGTCAAACTAAATGACTTTGAATTGAACATATGTAACATATACCTCCCCAATCAACACAAATTCAAAAAAAAAACGACATAGAAAACATAATAAAACAAATATCTAGCTCTTTCATAATAACAGGTGATTTTAAAAGCCATAATAATATATGGGGATCCAAAAAAAACAGACAACAGAGGAAAAGAAATCAAAAAAATATTATATGATGAAAACCTAACTCTACTAAACAACCAGGAACCCACCCGAATTAACCCTTCAAATGGAAAATTCTCAAATATTGATCTAACATTTGCCAATACTAATCTCTCCCAACGCTTAGAGCGGAAAGTTCTGCCCAATATCACCAGCAGCGATTACTTCCCCATAATAATCCAAATCACCCCTAGATACAACGACACAAATCATAGCACAGAAAGATGGAACCTAAAAAAACCAAATTGGACCCTATTCTCCGAATCATGGGAAATGGAAATATCAAAAATCAAAAACATTGAAACATTAAATATAAATCAGTTAACAGAAGTCCTAACAAAACATATATTAAAAATAGGTGAATTAACAATTGGAAAAACAAAAACAAAAAACCTAAAACCCAGGGTACCTTGGTGGAACCTTGATATAAAATAAGCCATTATTGAAAAAAAGGAAGCACTTAAAAATTACAAAAAAACCAAAAACCCAAAAGATTTTATAAACCTCAAAAAACTTAAAGCCAAATCAAAATATTTAATAAAAACAAGCAAAAAATTATCATGGGAAAAATTTACCAGCAGCATCAATGACAAGGTAGACAGCAAACTAATTTGGAACAAAATTAAATCCCTTAAAGGGCTCAGTAGAAATAATAAAATAAACTTATATGACAAAAATACAAATGAACTTATAAACAACCCAGAACAAATACCAAACGAACTGGAAGAATACTTTTACAAAAACAGTAGTAATCAAAATTACACCCCTCAATTTAGTACATTCAAACAACAATGCGAAAAAGAAACCATAATAAATACAGCAGATGAAAATCACATCGAACAAATTCAAATGAACCACTCTATAACTCCACAAGAGATAAGCCATTTCATAACAAAAAGCAAAAGTAAAAGTCTTGGACCAGATCAAATACCATATGAATTTATCTATAATTTTGGAAGAAGAACACTTGAAGTACTAACATCACTTTACAATAAAATTTTACGGGAAGGAGTATGGCCAGAAACTTGGAAATGCAGAATAGTAATTCCAATACCAAAACCAGAAAAAAACAAATTCAACACTGAAGGATATAGACCAATTACACTCCTCAACACGATGTGCAAATTACTAGAAAAAATCATAAACTTTAGGCTAAACTGGCTACTGGAAAAAAAACCTTTTCTTTTCTTCATATCAAAACGGATTCAGAAAACACCGCAGCACAATTAACAATCTCATTGAAATTAAAGAAGAAATTACCCAAACGTTCAACAATAAACAAATTATGGGAATAATAAACCTCGGTATTGCCAAAGCGTATGACTGCACATGGAGACACAATATTATAATCAAATTGAACAAATTAATAAGTAAAGGAAATTTTCTTAACTTAATTACCAACTTCCTAGAAAACCGCACATTTAGGGTAAGAGCAAACAACTACCTATCTACTGAATTTACTCAAGAAAATGGAGTTCCTCAAGGGTCGGCAATCTCAGTTTCGCTCCTCCTTATAGCAATCTTTGACATAACGAAAAATTGTTTACCACCAATTAAATGTAATCTATACGCAGGTGATTTCAACATTTGGTGCAGAAGTAATAATAAAAGCACCGTCCAAAGACAATTACAAACAACCACCAATAATTTAGAAAAATGGTCAAAGAAAACAGGCTTCAGTTTCTCACCCGAAAAATCAAGTTGTACTATTTTCACAAAAAGAAGAAAAGTTGGCGAGCTGAAAATAACTATAGATAAAACCTTAATTCAAAAAAAAAAAACACAGTGAAAATGCTTGGCGTTTTGTTTGATAGACAGCTATCGTGGACCCCATACATAAAATATCTAAAAACAACACCACTAACGCAATCAACATAATGAAAATTCTATCACATACTTCGTGGAGAGGAAGCACAAGCACCTTAATAAAAATTCATAAATCCTTAATTCAATCCAAACTGAACTACGGAGCAATATTATATAAAACAGCATCTAACTCCAAACTTAACTTAATAGATAGTGTTAAAAACAGTAGACTGAGACTTGCATTATGAGCATTTCGAAGTAGTCCAATTTTTAGCATTTACAATTTAACCGGGGAGCCCTCCCTCGAAATAAAAAGGATAGAGATACACCTTAAATACACAGCAAGATGCGCCAGGTCCAATATCACCATACACGAAAAAAACAATAATGATCTCATAAAACTAATCAAAGAAAACAAAATTAATCTACCCCATATTATAACCAATGAACTAATCACCCATCCGCCTTGGACAAGAAAATACCCAATTAATACAGAGCTCAGTTCATTACCCAAACAACAAACACCACATAATATATACAGAAACCATTTAAAAAGTATAATAGAAAACTATAAAGACAACCAAGAAGTGTATACAGACGGATCTAAGACACATGAAGGGGTCGAGCAATCCATAATATTTCCCCCAAAAAAAATACTGTACAAACTACCCCACAATTGTTTCATATTTACAGCAGAAGCGATGGCTATTCTAAAGGCTATTGAGATCATTATTGAAGAAGAACATTCAAAGTTCATCATTCTTAGTGACTCACTAAGCACCATAAAAAGCATCCAAAACCATTTCAATCCAGGGGACATTGCAACAAAAATTCAAAACAAACTAAACGAAGCATATGAACACGGAAAAAAAATAACCATTTTGTGGATACCCGGACATGCAGGAATAAGAAGAAACGAAATAGCAGACGAACAAGCTTCACTCGCAATAAATAATACAGATACTCCTTTGATAGAACATACTCGTATATCATACGATGACATAAAAAAATACAATAAAATAGTCACCAATGACAAATGGCAAAACATCTGGTCCAAACAAAATACCAAGCTCAACGAAATCAAAGGTGACACTACCCAATGGTATAACCCCTCACTCAAAAGAAAAGAAGAAACAGTAATAAATAGACTATGGATAGGACACACTAGAATCACACACGGCTTCCTCATGGCCAAAGAGGAATCCCCCATCTGCACAATTTGCGGAACAAATCTCACTGTCAAGCACATCATACCGTACTGCATAAAGTATAATCAAGAAAGGATCAAACACGGGATATCACACAACCTCGATACAACCCTTGGAACCAATCACCAGCTCAACGCAGATTTTATTAACTTCCTCAAGCAAACCAATATTTATAACCAAATCTAAACATGTAGGCAAACGAAATGTAAAAAAATAAAATAACTAATGGCCTTTGTTGCTGTAGTTGTAAATGATCAATAAAAAAAAATAAAAAAAAACCTTAAAACCTACTGATATATTATTTTTGTAAAACATTTAAAGAAAAGTCTAAACATTAATTTACGTTTCTTTTCATTTTACTATTAGTTAATTTTTGAAGTAAATTGTTGATAAAATAAGTACTTTGTTAAGTATTTCAAGGATCACTGTTTTAATTAATTACATAATACTTTCATGATATAATAAAAATGTAGAGATTTTGTAAAATGAAATACTCGAAATTTATATTATACCGATTCTAAAGCAGACTCGTTATTTGAATGTAATTTTTTTCCTGATTTGAAATATATAAAAGTAACATTATGAATATCAGATCACATTTTAAACTTCAGAATCCAGTATCTGACCGAATACATTTTAAAATAATAATTTATTTATATTTTTTTAATAATTTAATAAATTTCCATCAAAGCAACTTAATTGTTTGTGCGAATAAAAAGAACTATAGAAATATCTTAATAGACAGAACGGTATTTTTTGCCATATTTCAGTACGTATTGCACTTAAATTATTTTCTAAAATATCCATAGTACACAATATTGTATTAAAAAAGTTCAAATTATTTATTTGCATAGGGAATGAACTTTATTCACAGACAAGTACTCAGACGATTGATTGTTTTGCAAAAAGTTAAATTATTTTTATTTTCTTATGGATAGTTAAATATATTATAAATGTTGTACCGCAATATTGAGTAATAATAGTTTTTCAGATACGCAGAATATTTATCGACATACATGGCATACAGATAGGCTTGCGTTTATACACGCGAGTATACTTTACAAAAAATATTCGATTCGAACGATTTGGATCAAATTACGGATGCGATGAATGGTTTTGCGGTACGTTACGAGACAAAATATCCAACTGAATAAGTTTTATACTGACGTCACGCATGGACGATTTACAGTTATACGTTCGGTTGCTTGTTCAGTTGTAAAGCGAAACCGATAAAAATAATATCGTTATTATCGTTATTGTTCTTGTTTTAGACGTTATGGCGCTAAAGTTAAGGTAGGTGATGTGCACAACGTACGAGCGAATGCGTGGTTACGACGATCTACAGAAATACGTGCTCGATTTTTTCTTTAGAAACTCGTACAAATGAAATATTATGTTACGAAACGATTTCAATCCCTTCAGACAACAACTATGCGCTAACACGTTTTGAATCGCGTGCGATTAATCTATCAGTTAACGCAGCGTCGTTCGCAGTTAAGTTAAACTCATCGTCGGTGTATGACGGCTAATAATTACAACGTCGTGCGGAGGGTATCGTACGTGGTGGATATCCGAGCAACAATCCGGAGTTACACGAGCACTGACGGCGAATCGATTTATTCTAAGTGCTTACCTCTTCCGGGAATGTCGAGAAAACCCTCATCAATTTGAATTGCTCAGAGTCGAACGTCTGGCCCGTCAGTCGAACCACGGACGGTAAATTAAAATCAAATCAAACCCGTCATATCCAACTGCTGCACGGTATCGCAAATACGAATCCGATCTACACCCGTTCACACGAATACACCTGTATTCCCGGATAAGTGTCGAGACGGTTCGTCATTTGGATCGGTACCTACACTATGCGTCCCTGCGCCAAAAATACTTTTGGATTTATCCTCGATTCGTCATATTATCAAAACCACAGCCTTATGCGCCCCCCATTGAAGATTGATTTTATTAGACTTCAGCAAATCACCTATTCTACGCGTAGGTTGACGTGCAAACACACACACTATTTTTCTCGCGTTGGGAATTCAGGATTTCCGAACTCCTGAATCACATGCTGCTTGCGCACGTTCAACAAAATGCTCTTATTGGGGTTGGACCACGAACAATTAGGTTCAGCCCGTTGTTTGTTGGAAAACAGCACAATGTACTTGTCGTTTTAATTGTACCCGCGTCTAAGACCCTCGAGATAATGCATTTTTGCGAGTGAAAACACGTCAACTTCAATGGATATTCAAATTAAACGATCGCACCTAACGTCAATCGTAAGATACTCAGACAAGATTGTTTATTAGCTTTTATTCGGGACGTTTACGCACGAGTTTTCGATTTCGTCGTCGATCGCTCATCAACCGCGTAAAACGACACTCGTCGGCTCATTCTCGGATATCCAAACGTGTATCAATCGTGTTACGCACTGAATCGGGACCTATCTGCCCAACGATTTTCTCTGACACAAACTACACTTGCTTCTGTTTTTTGAACAATAACGTCGCGGCTCGTGCACAGTCGTTTACATGGGGAAAATCAACAATCACCAACGATAAATACGATACCAGTAAGAACGTCATACAGAAAAAATATCTTAATTTATAATAATAATGAAGTGTTTCAAACTAAAATAAAAATGTCTTAGGCATACATGGCAATAGAAAAGCAGACTTAGAAGCGTCAAAAGCAGCCTCCCCCCAGACACCCCACTTCTAAATGTATACACATACGAAGACAAAAAGAAACAAACCAAACAAGTCCTAAATCATGAATGGCACAAAATGTGGACTAACCAGGGGACAAAGTTAAACCAAATTAAAAACAACATACAAACATGGCACAACCCAGGACTAAAAAGAAAAGAAGAAACCATACTAAATCGTTTACGAATAGGGCATACATTTATCACACACAAGCATCTCATGGAGAAAAATGATCCTCCCATATGTGAAATGTGTGGAGTGGTCTACACAGTCAAACACATTATCATTGAATGTCAAAAATACGAAAACACGAGGAAAAAACACCAAATATCACAACAAATCAGAAAAGCACTCGGACCCGACCCTCAATCAATCACCAAAATCCTACAATTTATTAAAGAAATTCAGCTATGTAACCTAATTTAAGCCCTATTGTAAGTCAACCATACAATTGTAAAATAATTTAAGTTACTGTCAAACTAATGGCCATAGAAACCGATGTTTTTAGATCAGTAAAAAAAAAAAAAAAAATGTCTTAACGTTATGATGGATAATTCAAAATGTATAGCATTATCACCATAAAAATTATTTTATAATTGTAATCCAAATTTTGAAAATTCTTTAACACTAAAATGTAGTAATTGAAACTTATATGCTTATAAACTTATATAACATAATACTGCCAATATTACTCTAAGGGAAGAGTATAGAAACGCACTATAATTTTCATTGCACATATTATAAAAGCCTTTCCGTTATTTTTTAAAAGTCAACATAGTTATGTACTTTTTTTAGTTTTGTATTCCTATAAAAGAAAAGTAAAATACTCACTCTTTAATAAGTATAATACGAAAAACAAATATATAGCTCATAACAGTTGATGATTCGATAAAATAAAATATTATATGGAAAAAAATCATAATATGAAAATTCAGACTAATACTTTCTTTTTAAAAATCAATCAATGTCTATTTTTTACCAAAAACAATCTGTTGCGCTTATATTAAAAGGCTAAATATTTTGAACTATAATATGTACATTCTACGTATTCAGGTATTTTCATTACGTCACAATTTTAATTTTTAAATAAAAGATTAATAGATTAATTGAATCGTAATTTAATGAATCACAATCTAGACATAAACTTATAAAAAAATAAAATCAGAAAATACATAATTGATAATAATAGTTTACGTTGGATAATTTTTACATAATTTCAATACTTCAATTTTAACGTCTAGTCGTCAATAGATTATTTGTATATTAAATATTATATGTAACACGAACATCGATTTGTATAAATTTATTATTATGGAACTGTATTTGAATTATTTTCATATTTGATTGCATATTTTCTTTTTTTTTTTTTGGGGCTATAGAGTCATGGAGAGTAAAACCTAACTTTTGGCGTTCTGCGAATTTATACCTCTGCGCATATTAAAATACACTATAGTAGCAATGTGAAATTTAATTATTTTTAAATTTAATAGGGTTTCAACATTATTTCGTTGTAATTTATATTTATTTTTAAAGCCTCTTCATTCTCGCCTCGTTATTGCCTGCGGATAATACTCACAATGGTTCTTTACAAAGGTTTCGGAACATATTTAAAATACCACAACTGTAAATGTAACAAGCTTTACATTGAATTTGATTAAACAGACAATTCGGATCACATTGATTTTGTATTTATATAAATAATTTTCATTTCATTGTATGAAATAATGATGATTACTCAGAATAAATAAAACCGTATTGTATTGGTACATTTCATGGAAAGAAATTCGTATATAACCCTTCGATATATATTGCCGAAAGTAACGTATTCAGTTACAATGGTTTAATTCATTGTAGTTATATCAAATATGTATGCATTTTACGTTATATTGTTTTCTCACGTACGACAAATAAATATAATCCGGATTTAATTCATTATTTATGTAATGTAAAATTGGTTTCAATAATGTATAGGTACAACAGATGTTTCTGGATCACAAATTCGAAGTATGAAAAAAGTTCAGATAATAACACACGTAAAAATATGTCACAGATCAATATAGAAACGAAATCGTTTTGAAGAAGTCCACAGGATGGTAAGGATGCCATGCTCTAGACTAAATTGTCTTTATTGTGATTAATTTAATTGATGATAAATATTTTTTTTTTCAGTAATCTAGTTGTAATGATACTAAATATGAGTGATCAATATGTAACATAATTAGCAAAAAAAAAAATACATTCTGTGGACATGATGTCATCAGTAATGAAAATATAGTAAAAAACAACATCGTCATTAATTTACAACAATTTTAATATATCGAGGATAAACACAAACAACATTTTGAAGATTATCGTATCGACCATAATCGTCGATATTGATACTGATTGTTAAAATAATAATTTGCATTTTTTCAACACTGGACATCATTTTTAATGTTAAAATTCAAACAACATTAAAAACTGTAGTAAAAATCGAGTAAAAAGTAAAACAAACGTGAAATTAATTTATCAAAAATGTTTCATAAACATCGGTGGTTTATATTTGTTCGTTTTTTTTAAATGAAATCCTGGGCAGGTATAGTATTGTAATGTAACCGCCGTCGTAATAATTATTATTTAAACGTTGTTTCGGATATAGCCGAGCTCTGTACACGTCTTTGTCTTCTTTTATTTATTTATTTTCTTATTTTTGGTGTCTCTTTTTGTTGTACAAAGGCTTTCTTTGCTCACCCCTATCTCTCTCCCACTCTCTCTCTATATATATATATATATATATATATATATATATATATATATATATAT